>NC_054064.1:17308266-17375766 GCF_017639655.2 Falco naumanni | reverse complement strand
AGACTTAAAATAGCCTAAAAGGAAGAGTTTTGCAGTTTGATTATTTTTAGTAGATTTATTTTTTTTTCTATATTAGAGTCACCTAAGGCTTTTGTTTGATGTTGGGCATTGTGTGAAATCCTTTACCCGGGTCACCTAGTATTGCCTTTGTGGCTTTGCTGTGGCATGTTAATGCCTGTCAGCTGAGGGTCTGGCATGTCTGGTCCCACTGTAGGTGTGCTGGGAGCAGCCCCAGTGAGGTCTGCTCTCCGTGCAGCAGGGTCTGGCCAGGGCTCCGTAACTGCACAAGGCTGTGTGATATCTAGTGCCTAGTGGAGATGTCCAAGAAGCCTGGAAACCAGGCAAGTCCAGGAAATCCAGAAACTGCGAGGTGATGCCAACCCCCAGAGAGGAGGGTGTACCTCTCCTGAAGAGCCTGTTGAGTTGTAACTGTGTGTTCATAAACATTTTCTCCTAAAAAGCTGGGTCTCTTTAGAGAAGTTCTAAACAATTGCTTTTCAGAATTGCTTACAATTGTAGAGCTTAGGTTAAAATCTGCATGTTTCTTACAAGTGACTGTGGTTAAGGTATCTTGATTGGCTGTTCACTGGAGATAAAATGGGTACAGCTGGATTAGATGTGGGGGGGAATCCCTGCGCTGCATAACTCGGTGGGATTCCCAAAATCATGTTCTGCACAGTAGGAACACAGACCTCCTATGGGAAAAGGGGGTGGCAGAGAGAGGGACAGCATGGAGGGGCATTTGCCAGCTGATCTACTTCCAGCATAGGGAAGACCAGGGTCAGGTCTCCCACACCCCAGGCAGGGTGCCTGGATCCACAGGAGCCAACGTTAGGGTTAGTCACTGCTGGGCTGTCAGGTAGATGATAGCTTTGCTCATAATCTCCCTCAAATTTGCCTGGCTGACTCTCTTTTGGATTTCAGTAAGGTATCTCTTTGGTACCTTGCATGGGCTATCTAGTCTTCTGAATCCACTTGTAGCCTGGAGGGGACAAAAGGACCAGATAACTGTAAGATCCATCAGAAGTACTGCAAACAGTGTTGTGGTCTAAGAGTTTGCATAGCTCCACAAAGGCACTTTGGGTTTGGATGCTTCCACCCTTCATGGTGGCAGAGTTGCTCTGTTCCAGAAATGGCTCCAGCAGACACGTGGTGAAGGGCTGGGTGGCACCTTCAGCGGTGGCAACTGCAGAAACAACAGTAAGCAGCGAGGCTGCTGCCTGGTGCGCACACACAGCTTCTCAGAGCAGACTCCGTTCAGCTGTCTGTAGGCTATAAGGCAGCTCCCTCTAACTCCAAGGAAGGCAGGGCTGCATAGTTTTCCATGAAAAGGAGTTGCTATAGACAGGTCTTTCATGGTAGTATGAGACGCCCAGATTCCTGAAGCATACCCGCAGATTCCGAAGTAATCCAAAATACATGGCTGTTTCTAAAATAACATAAACCATCATGCACAGACTTGATGGCTTTCCATCTCCAGATGGACATTACTTACATGGCCAGTCATTAAAGGTAAACCATATGGCCGTATCTCTTTTTTGTTGTGTGTTTCTCTCGTTATGCCAGTGTCTGGAATACATTTGGAGTACTTGACTAGAATAGGGGTGGTAGTTGGTCCTTTCCACCTTACGAGCATTTTACCAGCCAACAAGCTCTAGCAGGCTGCAGAAGGGCAAATTCTGTACGTTTCCTTGCACTGGGTCTCTTTTTGTAATTCCACTCTGCACTCTCCAGACAGTGCCATTAGAGCATGTAAAATTTAATTTCCATCTCATCAGTGTCAGAAGCTGATCAAAGATTGCCCACAAAAAATTATTGTGCTACTGGCTGCATCCAGAACATATGGGCATAGCATTAGTCACCATGGCCTCCACAGCTCCTCCAGCAATTATCGTCAAGGAGAAGAGGCATGTCGTATACTTTAAAGAAAGACACACATTTCCCAATATGTCTCCTAATAGCAAACACCTCTAATTCTAGTACAGCAGGAGAAGTCAGAAATTGAGCCTTATTTAAATCTGTAATGTAAAGAGTTGACCTCATTGTCACCTAAACCGCAGTACTCAGGGCATGTGTGTTATAAGCCGTTGTGTGTGCTTTGTCTGGGGGCAGCCCTCCAGTGCGAGCAAACACAGCTCCTGCCTAGGGCAGCGAGGCTGATAGGGTGGCAAGAAACAGCAGGGCTGGGATTTTTCCTCTTCTAATACCAGCTTCTTATTTCTGCCTTAACATACTGAGGAATGTCACATTCCTTACACTCCTCACACCAAGGGGTATTTTCTGTTGGCTAAACAACATAAAGTATGTCATTTTACTTAACCGTCTTTGTAATCTCAGATAATGAAGCCACCAGGCACATATTAAAATTAGCACTGCTCCGAGTAGACGTTTGGGTCCTGGGTAGACTTCTCCCCTGGCTTTGTTCTGCAACAGGAAAAATGCTGATTAAAGTGCAGAAATGCATTTTACTGGAAAAGGCTGGAGCCGTTACAATACACTGAAATCTCACTGTTTTCTGGGGGAAGCGCCTGCTGCCCGTCTCCTCAGGGCCCTGGGGGGATCTTGACCATCAGCAGTCGGTTTTCAGCTGTTCTCTCATCCTGGCTACCACAAGGGGTGAAACCCAATGAGGGGATGTCGGTGGCTGCCCTGCGTGGGGCAAGGGCTGGGAAGGACCACTGGAGCCCTGGAAATGCGGTGAGCCACCAGCCAGGGCGGAGGAGGAGGCCTGAGGGTCCCGTCAGGCTCTGTGTTCGGTGTAAAAATTGTTAGCGTCAGAGGGTTGTTTTGTGCCTTTTCATCATCTTCTGGGGCAACCGACCTTGGCATAAGGATGGCCCAAAGCATGGTCCAAGTCAGTCCAAGTCACTTTTTGGAGACCTCAAGGATTTGTAGGGCACAGGGGCATCACCTCAGAGTAGCCACTGATCACCAAAAATAACACACAGAAGGATCTGCATATCTCACCAGCTCTGTGAGGGCTGCAGAGACAGAACTAGAAAGCTTGCTGATTGACATACTGCTTGTTTAAAAAACATTTGTGAGTATAGTGCACACAGACATGCAGCCTTTCATACCTCCTTGTTTGTTTTCGTGTAGACATGCATCAAAAGGGATGCCTCCTCCAGCCATGTCTGGGGTACTAACCTTCCTTGGGAAGTTCACCTTGGCTGGATTTCTTTTCCTATGGACTCCCATACATCCCATAGTCTATCGTTTTGTTGCTGCTGATTATTAATAACCATATGTATAGTAGATAAATATATGGTTGTTTCTTGCCTCCCATGAGTGCAAAAAGGAGCAAATATATCACTTCCAGTCTGACTCCGACTCTGTTTACATGATGATGAAGTTGAAAGTTTCCATCCATATGTTTTATACCCTCTGTGATATGGACTTGCTTTGAATTATGTTCTTTTTTTACTCCTTCAGGTGATCTTTCATTAGCTGCTGTGGTCCCCTATCCCAACAGAAGAAACCAATACAGAAACCTTCTCCTTTGACATTTCCATCAGAAATATCCTTCCCTGTGTGTCTGCCCTTTGCTAACTTCCCACTTGTGTTTGGGTTTGCTGCGAAGAGTAAATAAGGAGGCATTCCCAAAAGCAACAGCTCTCTTTCCGAAAACCCACTCTACAAGCTAAAGGTAGTTGTCAAGTCATGCTGGATCATAGTCTTTTTATGTAAAAATGAACTTTTGAAAAACTATTGCTGTGTTATGTTAAAAACGAGGTACTTGTCTGGGAAGTACTTAGGCAAAATATGTCCTTAGGAAACATATCTGCTTATTTTCTTTAAGAAAAAAGATTCTGTGTTATAGAAATTAATTGAACCATCTATCTTTCTGTGGGGTTTTTTTTTTCACTGGTGGTTTTCAGACTTCCTAGGTCCTGCATGTCATTGTAACAGATTATATTGGTCACAAATGATATGTGCAGATACATTTCTTCAGCATTTTAAATATATTTTTTTCTGGAGAACTGCAACAGAAATAGGAGTGTTAAAGTAAAAAGATACCCTTCCAGGTATTTCCAGGAAACTGTGCTTTAGCAAACTGAGACCAAGAGTAGAGGATGTAATGAACTGGATGTCTTGCACTTTAATGCCAAATACACCTCCTCCAAAGGAGAGGTTTTCTTATTTCCATGCAATGGAGCATCTAAAGCCAGCAGGACAAAGTGACTCAGGTCATGAATGTACAGTTTGGAGCTTATCTTGTTTGAAGCAGTAATTGCGCTGCCCAACACTTGCTAAGAAGCTGCTGTTTGCAAGGCAAATATTTTGTATCAAGTCATTACTGGGTTTGTTACAAGCTGTGGACACATAATAAAAAATGACTACAGTAATATCTTGATGATAGTCCCTGCACTGATCAACTGCAAATGATCTGATTAACAGTCAGCTGCTGATTCCCAGTTTAATTAATCCTGATGGGCTATTGATGCGCTGCAACTGTTTGTCCTAATAATGAGTTTTGAAATTAGACCACGACAAGCCACTTAGACAGCTGCCAAGGAAAATAATCATTTAGGAAAGCGAGCAATGGAGACGACAGAGGAGGAATGGCTGCTATTTGACAGAAAATTCACATGGCTGTGTCACATGTGTTTTATTTTTACATTTGGAGCACATTAACTGTACCAGCAGTAAGTGGTGACTGCAAGACACATAACTAGCTTTACAATTAAGAATGCTACTTCTCATCAGTATGCAAAAGCTAAACATGAAACATGAAGTGTGTTAATAGCAGAATATATGTAGCTACAGACCATTGAACAATTTAGGTCAGTCCTTTGCAATGTTTAATTAGACTAATATATCTGTTTGCAATTAATAACAGATGTGACAAGCTAATGTGTCCATGTACTGACAAATTAACCTTTGCCCATCAGCTGCTCGGATCTGTGAGAAAAGTGCCATGTTTTGCCTCTGTTCAACTGAACCTAAATAAAATTGCAGGATAATTATAAACATAAATGTTAATAGAATGTGCTTTCCATGGGAAGCAGAAACCAAAGGTGAGTATCTCTCAGCCAGGTCATCATACTGTACTTTGCCACGTGACAAAACCTGCAAATTATATTTTTCCATTTCTCTCAGTGCAATTAGTGTTCGGTTTGACAGATGCTAGCTCGATAGTCCTCATCACCAATGGACCTGGGACATACCAGAGACCCTAAATTAATAGCCAGGGTATGAATGCTTCCGTAGCCATTCAGTCTTTGGCTTTATTTGCTGTCTGCGAGCAAATGTGCCCTCAATTTGTGACAAGCCTTGCCACTGAAGTGACGTGGCAGACATGTCTGTCAGGACTTGGGCTGAGGCCATCAGCATATTCCAGATAAGTGATGGGAGCATCTCTCACCCCCTGGGCTGGTGGTCTGTTTGCATTTGCAATATAACCTCTCTCTCTCACTCTCTTTCACCACCCCACCCCCGCCCTTATATATATATAAAAAATATGTATTTATATTTTTTAAACATTGGCACCTTACATATATATTATATATACCTATCATGAGTATCTTTCCTTGCTCTCCATCAGGTTCTGTTCATAAAACCCTGTTGTTGATGGGATTTATTGAGACTCTGTGTGTGTGTGTGTGTGTACTCACACACATACACACTTAAATGTGTGTATACGTATGTATACACGTTTATATGCATATACATGTGCATGTCATTTAAGTTATTTGCACATAATATTATAATATAAAATTTCAAATTCCGTGAAATGGTTGTTCTCCTCTATATTTGACCTGAACTACATCCTTTTTATATTTAAGATTTTGAAAGCGAGTGGCATATTTGGATGCTCCGTGTCTGCACGCTTACCACTTTTGCAAAATCAGTCTTTTGGGGCACGTTGATGTTGGCATGTTGGCATCCTCCAAGCGCTCTCTGTTAATGGCTGCCAAAGACTGGGTACTGACCTAGGCAGGCCCCAGTACTGCCAGTCTTGAAAGTCTTGCTCTGCATTTTTGCACACTTGTTTATGTTGATTAGGAATATGTTAATAGGTGACGTCCCTGGAGGCTGGCTTTGTGCTGAGATGGTGTGAAACCTGTTGTGTGATTCAACATGGCATGTTCTCAGGGGCAGCCCAGCCTGGGACTCGCTCCTACTGCTACCCGAGAGACAAGGGTCCCCAGCAGCAGCCAGTTTGGAGAAACTTGCGGTACGTACTCTCAATGGGCACTTTTCACTGATACCTAAAGTTTTAGTCCCAGGATCACCCCATCTTTGGATTATATTTATAGCATCACACCTGAGATTGAGTAGTATCGAATTATCAACAGCCTAGAACTAGCATTGGGATTTGAGGAAAACCCCATAAAAATGGGGCAACATTAAAACACAAAGGAACTGTCAATCACACGTGCTACTGCTCCCTCGGACACCTGCTTTGCGTTGCTTGAATATACGCATCAGGACTAGATGTATATTGACATCTCTTACCCAAATAAGTGTCAAGAGGTAAAGCATCATTATCTTTCAGCCGTAAAACTACAGTATCTACCCGTTTTCACTCCTAAAGGTCAGACTTTCGCAGCCTGCATGTACTGCCCCTAAAATGAATGCCACATTGTCATCAGCATTCAGCACCACAGCTGCAGAATAAAGGGAGCCCAGCCAGCCACATAAGAAAGAGGAGATAAAAAGAAAGCAGAAAGCAAAAATAAAATGCCTTAAGTCTATGCTGCAGACTTTTGCCCTCCCTCGCTAGTTGATCATCCTCCTGGTGCTGGTTCTCTCCGCCAAGTGACTGGTGTGCGGTATGGGCTGCAGAGAGACCGGCAGCCACCCCGATAGATACACAGCACAGCCCTGGCTTGTGCAGGTGAGAGCAGCAGCGGGAGGTCGTGCAGCTCTTCCACCCAAAGGGTGAGCAAGCACTGCTCCCACAGCACAGGGGACTTGCCCTCCTTAGCCCTGATGAACATTAAGAGACATCCTTGCCCCCCTTTCACTTGCTGGAAATTTCACTGCATAGCAAAAGGTTTCTCTGTCTTCTCCAAGGAGAGCGGAGACGGAGAGCAGCAGAAGCCATAAGGATGCTCCACGTTTGGTGGCACCTCTTCCTGCTCTGTGTTAGGCTCTGTTAATACAGCCGTACTGTTGATGGCATTTGTTGAGAGTGGACCTTGGGCAGGCTCCCACCCGCCGTGCTCATCAGTGTTAACAGCAACAAGTCGCAGGAAGTTCCTACCTCTTAAGGCCAAATATTCTGTCCTATAGCCCATGTCTTAAAGCAAATTTTTTTGAAGTGAAATTACCACTGCACTTGCAGCTCTTAATGGGCATTTTTCAATTCTACCTTGGAATGATTGGTTTGGGGTTTTTTTCTTCTGATCTGGTAGGCATTTTCATCCTTCAAATTAAAAATAAGTTAGAAAGGTATGTAATCTGAATCATCCAACAGCTGGGAAAAGAAGAGCACAGCCTATTTTGACATATAAAGAGTGCTGGAAGAAGTGAGCAATCCTACTCCTTCCCTCAAAGCCCTGGTGTGAGGACAGTAGAAGTGATGGTAGAAGGAGGAGACTCCGTGTGCTGAGAACCCCCGCAACAGAAAGTGCTGCTCAAAACAGTTTTGGTACAGACTGTATGTTGACAAAAGAGGTATGTCTCTGCCTAAGTACTGGCCGGAGTTTCAGGCTCTTCTCTTTTCTTTTAGACAAGAGTTTTGAACTTTGCTCCATGTGTTTGGTGACAGGACGGTGCAGGGCACGTCAGGCGTGCGTTAGAGCGGCGGAGGGGAAGAGTTCCACCAGAACATGATCTGCAGCAGGCCTGTGCCAGCTACGCTATGGACTCGTCTTGTCAGAAGGTTTGTTTTTAATAATTGTACAACCTCTCGTGTGTTTGAAGGAGGGAATAGATTTTGAGATTACTCCTGCCCCCTTTTTGCCCTGTGTATCCTTGGGAGCGTGGCAGAAAGGTAGCTGCTGGCACTCAGGGGAAAAAGGAAGTGTAATGGATTGGAAAAGCATATACTTTACTTGGAAAAGTTCATCCACATGTTTCTGAGTAGTTTTAAAAAAAAATATTCTATAAATGCTACATAACTTTTTCATGAATATGGCCTTTAGCTAGGCTGAACTGCCAAAAATAGGTTTGAACTACTACGGAACTGTATCCTGACAGCTCCCGGTGTAAGGAAGCCCGTGTGCTTCCAGGAAACCACTGTGACAGCTGTATAGCAGGAAATTTAGAACCAATGATTTCTAAATGATGTGTGAGACTTCCGAGTGGATTTATCCCTCTCATCCCAGTGCTGAAAAGATCCTCACCAACAAGTGAGCGGTTTACTGCCTTGCATGTGGCTGCTGAGCTGAGGGATGTACCTGTGCCTATTTACGTAGGAAGCCGACATAGAGCTTTACAAAGTTGAGCAGTTTAAAACCGAAGACAGTTCCTGGCCTCTGGGTTAGCACGTTCCTCCTGCAGCAAATCTCTGCAGAGGTGCCAAAGGTGGACGTTGTGTGCAGGGTCCCAGTGCAATGCCCAGTGCACATACTAAGCCCTGAATACACACTTCTGAATCGTTTTTTTATTTAGATAGCAAAGAAGTGGTGAATGGAAAGCTGATATTCGACATATGGGAAGGCATAAATGAAAGGGTGGAATTAACTCTTTGACAATCTGTTCCTTAAACATGTGAGGCTTTATAATGTTTCTTCTTGCACATCTCAACTTTCACATCTCACATTGCAAGAGTTATTTCATTTCTCGATAGAGCTACAATCAAAGGGTGCATGTATGAGGGGCCTAATAATTTTCAGAGGTTTTTATTTCAAGCCATTAAAGCTGAAATACATTGCTCCCTTTCCAAAGCTTTCAGAAAATAAGCAGATGAAAGCTCTGGGCTTTCTGTTGTTCTTGTTCTTCCACTTGTACAAATAACATATAATAACACCTGCATTCGAAAACTGAGGTTTCTTGCCCTTCATATCCCAAAACAGTATAAATTGATGTGGTTTAGATCAGCTATTAAAAATTCCTCTCTACCTTCGCCTCAATTTACAGCAAATCAATGTGGCTCTGGCAGACTGGTATTATGGATACATGGTATTACTGCATAACCTATCATCATATGAAATTAGATTCTCTATCAAAAACAAAAGTTTTACCAGGATAAAATTATGATTCTGTGAGCAGGTCTCCTGCTCTGGCATCAACATTGATGCAAAATTGATGAAACTTCCAAGTGAAATTGCATTGTTTGATCTTCACAGTCCTGGAATAACATAGCCTAAAGCTACAGTTTCTGTAAACTTACTTTGCACAAACGACTTAGCCGGTACTGATGTATTGACATAGTGTGCCCATGAATGACATTAGGGCTACTTAGAAAAGAGACAAAATAACAGCAAAAGAATGCAGCAATTGGTTCTGAAATTACCTTTTTCCAGTGAACCTCTCTGAAAAATTACCTTTTTCTGCTGAGTCTCACTCAAAAATTACCTTTTCCAACTGAAGCTCTCTCAAAGTGCCTTGATGTTAAGCAATATAGTTTTTAGTTGAAAATGTCACAAGGCCATGAAAAGAAATTGATAGAAAATTTCAGGGTTCCTTGTTGATATTTGAAGCAGCCTGTGGATTTTTGTTCTTTAACACAGATCTTCTCTGCTGTGCTACCACTTTGATTTCTGTATTGCCAAAACCAGCATGTTTCTAGGCTTAATGGCTTCACTGAGAGGAATGTGAAGGTGATTTAGTTATTGCTGTGGAGGTGATGTTACCAGTAGGAAATTGGTAAACAGATGTCTTCTGAGCCCTTTCCAATCACATAGAAGGGGGTGGTTTGTTTTTAATCATGAAATGGAATAAATAATCTCTCTAAGTGTCTTCCTTTTTAAGGCATATATAAATACAATAGTTCTCTGATTATGTGAACTACTTGGGTGAAGGTGTTCAGGTATTTGTCTACACATGTGGCTGAGAGGGGATAGTGATCCAGAGCTCGTGGAAATCAATGGAAGGGCTCCCACAGCCTCAGCGGGCTTTAGCTTAGACCTGTAACTGGAAGTTAAGAGACCAGGTGACTGCCAGCAGGAATTTAGAGTGGAGGATTGTACAGGCAGGGATCAGGTTTTTCTATACTTGATAAGACCGAAGCCTCAGGCTGTTCATGCAGGTGGATCTAACACCTGTACACTGCCTCGGTGAACTGTGGCAGGCAAAAGAGGCAGTGTATTAGCAAAACTTGGAGTCAAGAGACACCGAGATTAAAGGTATGGGCACCTGAATAAGACACCATGAGACAGCCAGGGCATAATTTTACAGTGCATTTTAATTGCACGTGTGCAAGTTGTTGCTGTGATAAATGCAAGGTTAACTTTCTCTGAGGAGTAAGGTACTTTGCATTTACTGGGGGTGAGAGCACGGGTGCAGGCAGTTACTGCAGAAGAGCTGACTCTCAGCAAGTTCTCCTGCTTGCAACAAGTTTGTGAGCTCATGACATTGGGGATAATTCATCTCACTTGCAAACCAGGTACTTGGTCTAAAGTAGCAACTGAAGTTCCCTCAATAGTCAGTGGAGACAGAGGGGCCCCTCCGGGTTCCTCCCACCTGTCCTGGTGGGACTTTCACTCCTTCTGATCACAGGTCTTTAGGAAGTCCTGGGCACCCCAGCTGCCTGCATGCAGTCAAGATACCATGCCACATCACGCCCACAGTGCCTTCACAGAGGTGGCACTTGTGACACACATTCCTTTGTGCAATGCCCAGCTTTGTGATTAACCTGCGGTCTACCTAGAACATGCAGCATTGAACCTGCTGTGCACTCCTGTTGGTGTCTTCTTCCCAACAGATGCATGGCCAGTTCCTGGAGGAACCGCCTTGGGGCACCTGTCTCTTCCTATTGACAGTGGAGGGACACCAAGACCGTGATTGAATGGGGCAGTTCCCTCACCAGGATGTGGGAACCGAGGGCTGCAACTGGTTGCATGGATGCTCTGGGCTGATACGAATGAGCTGCTGATATGGGATTAACTTTACCTCTGAAATGTAGTCCAGGATCAACAGCTTATGGGGACAGTGAACGAGGAGCTGCCCCATAAGAAGGGAGAATTGCGGTCTTGGACTTTGCAACTCCCAAAGGACAGTGGCTCCAGCTAGATTTCATGGGGGAAAAGCTGTGGTGGTAGGATTTTAAACGAGTTGTTTGAAACAGGTAAACGATAAATAGATACACAAATTAAGGACATATTTATTGCAGATAGTATTGTACAAATCCTTTTTGGTTGTGTGTTGTCTGCACAGGAAACAGAACAATGCATTTAAGAAAGGATGCTCGAGTATCAGCTATTATCAGTCAATGAACACTGCAAGATCAGCTCCAAAGTATATATTTAATTAATATATTGAGCAGATTCAGCCAGATAAAAGCCTACAGGAAGAACAAAACACCTCTTATAGAAACATGCATCTTCTTATGTAAGTTTTTGAGGCTCTGTAAAATATGTTTATTACAAATTATGGCATTTTGAACTCATGGTCCTGAGTTCCTGAATTCAGGGCGAGCACAGGATTAACCAGAACCTTTTGAATTGTGAATTTTTTGCTTCCCTGAGAAAAATCTATGCAATAACTTCATTGACGTCGTGTATATTGACTTAAATCATTGGTCAATACTCTCTGCCTGTGGCTCTGACATTGTTACCAGGATTGTAACTACAGCTAGCTGGAAACAGACATTTGTGCGTTGTGAAAGCGTCTGAGGTTTCAGAATTTGTTTTCAATATCTATTAGTGCAGAACAATGAAGCCTTCTGTATTACGGCATTAACTGAAGTGTAACGAAACTGCTGGCGTCCCCAGCCCATATTTTGGGGTGTACGTATGTGCCTTGGTAGCTGTGTAGGGGTGCTGTGCTGTGGTCCAGCGTGGGTCTGAGCAGTGTGCTGGCTCCCAGTGCCACCTGGGCAGTGGTAGGAGGGTCACAGGGATCTGGCATGGGAACATAGTTTTTGCATAGTTTTGAAACTAGTGGTTGCCATTGCCAGTTCTCCATCAACTTCATGGAAAGCCCAGAGGGCTTTTCCAGCAGAGGTGGGAAGAAGGATGCGAATGTAGTGTGTATAACAGTAATATACAGTAAACATATGCAGTAGCAACATTTGAGGTAGGGCCAATCTTTTTGTTGGTGGATGCTAGTTTTTGGTTTAAGCCCTATTTCCTTGTGCCAGTCCAAACCTTTGTGAGTGCAAACAGTTTGCCATCACTGATATGGGGAAAAGGGATGCACCTTTCCGCGAGTGACTCAGGCAAGGAGTGCTATGAAGCCCTTTAACCCGCAGTCAGAAGCAAGGGGCCTCAAGAGTGATGCTAGTACAGGAGGCACAGGTACCTGAGCAGAAGTCAATGCTCTGTAGAGCAGGGTGCAGTGACAGCCAAAGAGCTAATAGCAGAAGGCTGCCAACAAATCCTGCAGGTGACAGCCTCCGTGCAGGAGTAGTGCCTTGTCTGTAGAGGCTGGGAAGCCACATCCTATCTTTTTCAAGCCCTTCCTCTTCCTCCCAGGAAGGGGAGTGTGCCTGCCAGAAACACCATCGGGTGATTTCTTCAGTAGTCCCCCCACAAGGACGTGTCATGATACCACACAGGTGTGACTCTCAGTGAGCCAAAAGGATGATTTCTATGATTCTATGAAAATCACTTACAAAATAAAATCATGTAGCTACACTCTTTACTAGGCATGGCAGTAAACATCCTACAGTTTCTCTGACAGAGTACCCTGAATCTTTTGTTTAAAAAATGTGGGACGGGTCTCTTCCCAGATCAGCAGGCCTTTCAGAGGAGTCGGCTCCAGGATCCCACAGCCCAGCCAGGTCTGCCTCTGGCTCTGCATCCGCTGAGCCCAGCCTTGGGCAGTTTTTGGGGGCCACATGCGGCCAATGCACACCCAACACCTCCCAGAGAAAGGCTGTTCTGTAGAAGGAATTGTCTGTTCATTAATCGGGGGACACAGGGCAGCTCTCCTAGCAATAATTAACATGGTGCACTCAGGTGTCCTGGCATGGAGAGATCACATTTTAACACTCAGCTTCATTTCATGCTGAAACAAATCTATTATAACCTTTGGCATTTTACTCATTACTACTTTATTAACCTGCTAATGGACACATCACAGGATTCATGTCTGTAATTATACAAAAATCAAGGGGAGAAGTAATGATTCTGTGGATTTCTGAAATCCATTCCAATAAGCAGGAGCTCTTCTAGGGAACTGAATCTTGAGGAAAGCTGAATGCTGCTGAATCAGTTTGCTGTTATTTTATAAAGACGGGCTGGGACTGAACACCCTGCACATCTAAACCTCTGAGTGAGCAGTAGTCTGAGGTACACCAGAAGTGTACCTAGAGCAGTGGAGGTCCCCCCTGCAGAACAGGCTGGGTAAATACCCTGCAGCTTGGGATTTCTGCAAGGTTACGGTGGGTAGAAAAGCTGTGATGTCTTCTGTCCCATTATCCTTAAAAATAAGTATCTGAAGCACAGAATAAAAGAGGGGGACTGAGGTCATTAACAGGCCAGATAGGATACTATCAAAGTGTCTGTGGCTCCCCACATACATTAGTGGTGGAACACGCTTTCCATAAAGAGCTCAGCAAAATAACTGCACTCCAAACAAACCCTTCTAAAGAAAATGTTCAAGTTAAAGTTCAAATCCCCTAATGACCTTGGTTTTTACATCACATATATATTTAATGGTCTTTCAAATGTTCCTGACGTTATTTTCCACCTAACAAGGTCCCAACGACACATGCACGCCTCCATTCCCAGTGACTGCAAGGGGCTGTGCCAGTGCCCGAGCGGACGAACCTCCCGTCGGCGGAGCCCAGCTCCGGCGCCTGCCGCCGGCGGGGGGATGCCGCTCGGCCGGGCTGGGGCTCGGTGTCCCCCGGCAGCGCCCCTACCCTGTGCCGGGCAGACACCCGCCGCCGGGCTCGGCGCCCCGGTGCTGTTCGGGAGCCCAGCGGCACCCGCCGGGGACCCCCGCCGCGCCCGGGCTCGGCGCCCCGGTGCTGTGCGGGCGCCCGCCGCTAGGTGTCCCGGGGACGAAGGCGGAGGCCGCTGTGCCGCGGCGCTCGGCCCTGCCATGGCGGTTCGCGCGGCCGGGCTGGGCTGCGCGGCCACGGTGGGAGCGGCCGCCCCTCGGTGGGGCCGGGCTACGGGCACGGCTGCGGCTGTGCTGGGTGCGCTTCAGACCCGGTGTTTTGCGAAGAAACAACCAAGACCCTGCAGAGCCTAGCGTAAGGCCCGTGCTTCAGGGCACGCTGCTCCGCAGGGCCGAGGCCAGCTCCGGCTCGGGTGCTCTCCACCTCCCCAGCCGCACAGCCCGGCACCGGGCTGCGCCCTTGCCTTTCCTTCTAAGCTCGTACGTTTCTAATACAAGCAGGTGTCGTATTTTTATTTGACAAGAGGGACACAAGGCTCTCTGTATTAATTTCTAGGAGACTGAAGACAAATTGAAGTTGGTTTTTATTTTCTGCCATAGCCTGCGGGTGCCCTGGGTGACAAAGCGGAGCAGCCCGGCAGCTCACACCCACCAAGCTGGCACTGGCTTCTCCAGCTCTCTGCCGGCACCTGGAGGGTCCAGAAACCCTCCCTTCATAGCAATGTCCTTTAACACTAACATATATATTTTAAAATGTTGGGATCAGGGGAAGCAGAGGAAGCATTTGTCAATATTTTTAAAGATCCATTTAAAATATGGAAGTAAAGTCAAAAAGGCTGCATTTCTTTCCAGTGCCTCTGAAAGAGAGCCCCAGAGAGACAGGTGTAGCCACCATAAAGATTGCAAGTTTATATTACACAAACACACACACCTGGGGTAAAAAAAAAAAAAAAAAAAAAAAGAATATAGTCACCTGGAGCCAATTGCCATGGACTTGCTTTACGTGCTGGAAAACCCCTGACAATAACATAGCTGGCTGAAAAAAAATATCAGAGTGAATGTAAAAAATATGCAGCTAGTATTTATGTCTTGCCCTTTAAGCAAAAAAAAACCCAACAGTATGACTTATTGTATGATCATTTATATATTACAGGGAATATGAGACTCACTTGATTAAAAACTAGCTGAAAGAATAAACCTGTTTCAAAACCCCAGCAGATTAGTTTATATAAGGCCAGGGATTAAGGATATCTCCAATGTCATTTGCCTTTTTTTGGTGTGCTGTATTATGGCACCCTTGAATATTTCTGCACTAGCCATAATCAGTGACATCCAGCAGTGAGGGCGAAAATGAGCAGCTACAAGCTTTTCTTCCAACTTCTAAACTTACCAGGTAAGTAGCTCAGACCATGGGTCTCCTCAGTGGAGGGCTCGTAGGCAAACGCCACGGCCCTCACCTGACTGCAGGGGAAAAGCAGCAGCAAAGAATTAGAGGGTTGTTTATTGGCTTGTGGTTTGTTTTGTTATTTAAGGGGAACTTCCCGGGTTTATTGCAGTTAATTTGATTTACCAATATCCCAAAGGAGACAAAACTACAGTTTAAAACCTCAGACCTTCAATACAGCCACAGAGCCAAACCCCCTGCAGAGCCCAGCCCTAGGCTGCTGCAAAACTGTGTAGGGCGGGAAGGCAAAAAAAAAAAAAATGGCAATGACATTGGCTGTTGTGCTTAACTACACGGTGTGAAAACCTTCTTTATTTAACAAATTCATGTTCCCATCGTTGCTGAACAGACGTGTAAACCAAGTGTCTCAGAGCTGGGTAGCTGGCTCCGCCAGGGCGGGCAGGCTGCAGGGTTGTGCTGGTGCCCTGGATGTCTGCGAGCGTGAAACTGGAACAGACCAGGACAAACACTTCTGGAAAGAAGACCACAAGGTAGACATGGACAGGAGTGCTGCTTTCTGCTGCTCTGCGGGCTTTCCTGCAGAAAGCAAATGCTGGTTTTGAAAATGTCTCTGAGCAAAAGGGAGAACCGGGAGGGGGGATGCTAAGGAGCAACCTCGGTTGTAGCTGCTCATGAGGCAGAACAACGCTGGCAAAGTCCACCGTAAATCACACGGGGAATTAGTGTGTTGGTATGGATATATTGATGGCTGATGTCCTTTGAGTTAAATAACAGAGTAAACATGGATTTGTAATTTTAAACCCCTGCCTGCCGTTAGTTCAGAATGTACTTAAATAATCAGGCAAGTCAAACAACAGGAATTAACATTTTGCAATGAAAAATAATTAATCCTAAAATATAGACTAAGTCTCTGTTATACAAGGAAATGTAAATAATCTCTGCCAAAAAGTGCAGGAGTACACTTGCTCAGCTTTGATAGTCACATCCACCAACAGACGGAAGGCTTATACAAATATTGTCTTTTATTGTAATGTAGAAAACATAAAGCTGTATCAAGAGTAATAGTAATTTCTGAAAGCTATTGGAAAATAAAATAAATCTGAGGTTTGCATTCAGGAATTAATTTTTAACATAAATAATAATTCCAGTTAAGTTAATTAAATAAAATTAAAAATGGTTTATTAGAAAAACATTATTTAAACATGCAGAATTTTTTTCTAACTAACTGGGACATGCAGTAATAGTTAAACAACACTGAGTCACATTTGATATTGCTCTTCTGAAAACTTAACAGGGAAAATTTTCAGTGTCTGAGACATGATACTCTACAATGTCGGCTTGGGTTTCTCTTTGGGTTGGTTGGGGGGGGTTGTGAGCATACTGTTACTTCATACTTTTTTTTTTCATTCCTCTGTTTAGAAAGAAAAAAGTGAACGAGAGAAGCACAACCTTTGGTAGACTGATCTGTGACACCCCGTAATCTTTTGATACTGTCTTGATTTCTAATTGTGTTTTTCACAGTTTTAGCAAAAGAAATACGAAAAAATCAGAAATGTAACCTATATTATTATACTTTAATGTGATGTTCTACTTTTCTGTTTGTAGTTCTTGAAGTTTTTGTCTTACTTCATTAAACATTTAATAAATCACTGCCAGTTTTGTGACAGATTTTAACCATAACACAAACAGCAGGAGGTGTAAACTCAGTTCAGTTCATATAGGCATATAATATCCATGTCGACATCATCATCCCCTCAAGGCATATTGGCAAAACGGCCAATGGAAGCTAAGCTTTTTCCGACAAAGCTTCGAAAATAAAGTTTTCTTCTTTTATCTTACTACAAATCAATTGGAGCCCTTACAGCAAAATCCTATAAAATAACTTCAAACGCCACTTCTTAGTCTAAAAATTTGTATTATGGCTAAAACTCTTTGAAGTTTTATGACTGAAGTTTGGAGAAAAATGATTTAAGTGCTATCTGCTAGACATCAGAGTGTCAAAATTTCTCTCAGTTTTCTTGACACATAAACTGCTGCCTACTGTATGTTTTTTAGGGTGTTTTTTTCTTTCTTTTAACCATCTAACCCAGCTTGCTTGATAAAAGTTTCTTAACTGCAGTTTATCCCATTGAATTAATACCCTTTCAAGCTTCGGCTTAAAATAACTGATTACTTTATGTTTGATTTTTAGCTCCTCTGACGATGCAGGTGGTAAGGGGGTGGGGAAAAGAGCCACTTTGCAAGTGTCATATTGATTTTTTTAATAGAAAAGGAAGCAGGTAAAGTGCCCAAAACAATGCATTTGCAGAATGTGCAGCTGAGTCTTTGGTTTCAGGCAAATGTTGGAAGGTCGTCTGTTGTGGTGAGCTGCTTTGCAGAGGGGAGGAAAAACTCCTCCTGCAGGAAAACCTGCAGGGCAGGTAGCTCATAGGATACCTAGAGATGGTAGCAGTAACTCATGTTTCATGCTGCTCCTTTTGAAACGTGTCAGTGAAAGAGATCCCCATCCACATCCCCTCACATGCTGCAGCACAACAGTGGTGTGGGCAATGTTAAACACTTTGTGTTGATACTGAGATACCTTCAGGCCCAGGGAGGCCAGGAGCAGGATGCATCCCGGCCATCAGCCCTTTCCATCAGGCATAAGTTGGTCCTTTGAAACCAGGCACCCTTCAGTGCCCTGCACTGGGCATGCTGGTGTGTGTACAAACAGCATGATGAACGTCGGCTGGAACCACTTTATTTGGTTAAAATGCCCGTTAAGCACAAAAACCTGAGGAAGGACTTTGAAACTGGGGGCACAAAAAGAAAAACTTGATCTCAGGCATGCCTTTTCTGTTTACTTTTTTGATTTATTTTAAGAAATAATCAGAAAAGAATGTCAAAAGTATTCCCTGTAAAAGAAAAATGGTGGTGTATTGTCAGAGTTGCATCAGTGACACGTGTCACAATTCAGTAAGATGGTTTGCATAAAAAAATTAAGCAGGGAGCATGAAATCTTCTGCAGAGAGCAAAGAAAAAATGTAAAATAAAAAAAAAACCCAACAAACTGTGTCATCCTGCATACTGCAGCCTTGCAAAATTTTATTCACCCAAGATGAGTGATTTGTTTTGATGGGCAAGCAAAATATAATCATTTGAGGAAAGAAGGAGGGAAAAGGGAGGGAGTCCATTATCATCATCTTGGATAGGGGTGGGTGAATAGATTTTGTGCCTGAGCTGGTAAATTTGTAGTACAGCTTTGCATGGCTGGAATAATATAATAAACTGACTTAAATATAAATGCCATTTAGGAACTATTCCATAGTGAACAGTTAAAATGATGGCATTCAACAGAACTGCCACAACAGAGCCTGCTGTTGCTGCTAATTTGCTGAAGTAGATCTGCTGTCTTTACTTCCTCTGCTGCTCCTGCTGCACCTCAAGGCATGCTGAGGGCTCATCCATCATGTGCTGGCTCATAACAAGGCAAGAAGAGGAAGCTTGATTGTAGCATACAAGAAACTGAAGTGTAGGTCCAAAAGGTCACAGGAAACCATCAACTGCTTAGAACAGGTGAGCTGGAAAAAGATCTTGTTGAGGAAAACATTGCATGAAGACAGTTGGTATGTTCCTCCAGAGCAGCCACGGAGGCTGCTGTTAGCAGTGGTGGAAGCAGGGCTGCGTGCAGGCAGGGTGACCCAGAGCACGCTAAGGACAAAGCCCCGGAAGGCCACATCGTGCTTGATAAGCTTTTAATGCAGAACAATTGCAAATTGCCATTAATGCTCCAATGAAGAGCTGAGATACACAAGATTTTTCCCTTCTGTCGTGTGGTATTAGGTCAAAAGAGTGGATAATAACAGCGCTATATTAGCCCTGCCAGAGAGCTGCACTGACACATGCTACACAGGCACGTGGGCATGTTTTTGGCACCTGTGGGTGCACTGCTGTGACCTATCTTTCAAACAGTCACTCCCATGTGGCACAACACGGCATTGAGCAGGCCCTGGACTCTGGCAGGCAGCTCGGGAAATATGCCTTGCCTTTTCATGATCTTTTCACCTGAATTTTTATGGGATGGTAGGTAAAGGAAGTCGTACCGGTCCACCTTATCAGACAATGGCTGAATGGGTATCAAACCTCCTCACAGGCAGTTTAACACACTCTTCCTAAAACAATTCTCCACGGTAAACCACCAGGCTGCCATGCAGATGATAAAGCTCCAGTGCAATCCAGACTTCACACTACTAGTCATGTTGATCAACATCTGAACTAATGTCAGAGTCTTCTCTTACTAATGAGCTGCTGCACTGAGACGCAGCCTTGCTATCAGTCGGCTACCTGTAATGAGGTAGAATGAAAGGCAAAGACCCCTCTTCAGACGCTTCCTCTCATCTAACCACAGACGAGCTTCATTCTTCACTTATTGCAGTACAGCCCAAGAGTTTCTTCCTGAAAGTCCCTACCAGCATCACACACAGCACCTCTTTTACATGTTAACTGCAGCTGTTTGGAGAATTTCTAGCAGAAGTGACTCTTTCACACACACCCCACCCCCCCATCCCCATCTAATCATTTGCAATCTCAGTGCTTGCATGTAAGGACGTCTTAATGCACACTTCAAATTCAAATGAAAGTACCTTGCCGTGTCCCCAAGTTGGACACCTCCATGTAGCACTCTGCTTTCCTTAAATCATCTGCCTACGAGTCACGTTTGTCCAGCTGCTCATGCTTTGTTTTTAAGCAGCAGCTACCATGCAGTGGTGTATCCTCTTTACATATCCCTTAATATCACTGATGAACCAGAGAGGTGTGCTCCAAATCCATGGCTTTCCATCAGCGTAACAAAGCCACACTAATGAATTCTTATTTTTCTTTGTCTGTCATACGACTGCTGAATGGTCTGAACAGTTACTGCTGGGCCCAGAGGTTCTGCCTAAACCAGATCTAGGGCATATTGCTCAGAAGGTGATTTATAGCTGCAGTGATTGAAGAAGCACCCATAAACTGTAGGAGAGAAGTCGATGAGCAATAAGGAAAGCTCCAGCATTTGGTACAACCTCCCACTCAACCTCTCTATGGCATTCTTTTTTAGTTACTGAATTAAGAGCAGGGTTTTGTTTCTGTACTGGGCCTAGCTGTCAGTACAGGCAAGTTGGCTATTATTTGTTACTCCTATCAAAACAGTAATTACAGAAAAGCTGGGCTTGGGTTTGTATTGCAAATGGAGGTTGTGACTCGTATCTTTCTCATCTTCCCAAATATTTCAGTCAGGTTTTATTTTTCTTTATCTTAAACCAACTTCTTATGTCTCTCAGTGGCAGGTCTCAGCATGCAATTATTTATTCACTTCTCATTCCAAGCCATATAAAAAGGGTTATCAAGTTTGTATCTTTAAGACTAATGAGCTGTTGGTTAACACTTTTGAGGCAATTAAACAGCAGTATCACTTCTTATCAACTGACAGAGACATCGTTGCATTCAAATTTCTCCGTGGGGCAACTCATACATCCAGAGTTCAGGCCCTGCTTGTTTGCTCTGACAGACAAGGCTGCAGGTGATGACCAATGGGAAGCCATAAAAGACTGTCTGCTGCAGCCCCAATATAGTGGTTCACGTGGTCTCTGACATCAGCTGATGATGTATTGGGGCACGTAGGTTAGTGGCACTCAGCAGAAGCGTTTGCATTTGTTACTCCGTACATGCATCCCCTCTCAGGCTGGTTATCAGAGCATGGCAGCTTTTCACACTGCCGCACACCGCTCCTGCTGCCTGCGTGGGGACCCCAGCCAGCACTCCTCAGTGCCCTGTCAGTGCCTGGATGCTGCAGCAGTCCCTCGGGGTGAGTGGCATCTGGCTCAGGCTAAAGTCGCCCTTCAGACTCCTCTGACTGCTGCCAAGGGACCAATAAAGCAGACTCAAGATGAGGGCAGAGCAAATCATCAATGACGGCTGTACCATTATCCTTGACCAAGACACAAAAATCTAGTGAAGGTGTGATGAAGCCTCCCAGGGTGTGTCCTCTGAGGACCCAGTGTCTTCAATTTTCTTGCTCAAGTGCTTACAGGGCCTCTGAGGACCCAGAGTCTTCAATTTTCTTGCTCAAGTGCTTACAGGGAAGTAACCTGGAAGGTGCAGAGTTTTCCTGTGCCTGTGAAACACATGCTTTCATCTCCTGGACAGCTGAGATTTCTTGCTGTGAAATAATTTTTTTGTGAAAACACTAATCCTCCACACATATTTCATTGAAAATGTTTTTTCTGTTTCCAGGATTAGTATTTCATTTGAAGTTTACTTTTTGTTAGTAAAAAGGGAGAGTCTCATTTTCTTTTCAAGTTTGTCCTTGTCAAAGGCCACTTTTTGTCACAGTGCACTTTGCGGGATCCCTGCTGGCTCACATGGCTGTGGTAGGAAAGCGTCATGGCTCCCAGGAGCGGCAGTTCCACTCCTGCCAGCCCAGCACACGTGTGACAATGCAAGTCCCTGCGCTGGGCACCTACAAACAGCTCCCACAGGAGAGCGATGCTGAGGGCACCGTGGGAGGTGCAGGAGGGAGCTGGCCCCTCTGTGGGGTATTCCCTGCTGGCAGGTATCACGGAGCAGCCACCAGCTGGCTGTTAGCAGAACAGGCATGTCTGCATGGGGAGGCAGCCACCACAGCACCTCTTCACTTCAGGAAGCTTTTTTTTCCTCTTCACCTCAGGAGCTCTATTTTGCAGCCTGGACTAGGCATCCCACCAACACAGAGAACAAGCGTAACCCCTCTGCAGCAAGCACAGCCCTGCTGGACATGGCATGGCAGCCCCTCAGGAGACATGGAGTCAAAGCTGCAGAGTCTTCTCGAGGTGCATCCTGCTCCCCCAGCTCTGCTCAAGGGTTTTTGCCAGCAGAAGTTTGCCTAATCCTGGGCTGCACCTGAGAGACGGATTCTGCTACCTGGACTGTGGCTGCACTTCTCTAACAGTACAGAAAAGCACCGGTGGGAAAGTATGGCAACTCTAAAGGTATTGTAAATAAAATAAATCCATGAGGCGACAGGGAGGTAATATTCCACCTGAGATTTATATGCAAACTCTGAAATATTAAAAGCACCCTAGTGAAGGCATTACTAATTAAAAGGATAAAACATTTGTGCATAGAGAACAGATTATTTAAAACATAAAATATTTCTTATTAAAATAATGGTGTTTAATTAAATGTTGAAAGAGCTGGATAGGAGTTTACACTGTAAAATGATCTGTTAAACATGTTCCCATTAACATCAATACAGCTATTGACAAGCAGATCCAATTTTGTTTTACTTTGAGAGAGCAGACAATAGCAAGTTTTACTACTGCTATCTTATTTTACAAGCATTAATGAACAATTAACCAACACTAGCACTCTTTCCATCTGTAATCCTGTAGTAGGATCACTAATCTCCACCACTAGCAGCTAATGATGAAGGTCTCTTAAGCTTTACTTCTTATCTCAGCCAGTTCTTAATACTTGCATAAGTATGCTTTCTGAGCAGGGTGGCCCCCCATTGCTCTGCGACTTGAATACAAAAGACTGGTGAAATTTTTGAAGGGTTTTCTGTTCAATAACACTTCTATACTTATGTTTGCCTTCCTACAACAACAAACACAAGTGATCAGCAGAGGACTAGCAAGGTCACTAAGGGCTCTGTGTTTCCATACTTGTTCTAATACTTATAAGAATGTATTCATGCCCTATTATATATATTCCCTGGCTGCTCAGGCAGAAGCTCTAAACTAAACTAAACTGAAATGAAATAAAAGGGAAAAAACAGAAGACTAAAACAGTATTTACTTCAAGAACAGGTTTGCTGTTTGTATCGAACAAAAGGAAGTTGGAAAGTGGCTGCCATTAAAAATACATGCAAGATAAACTGAAATTTTTATAGTACACAATACACATGACATTTTCTAACTTCTCTTTCAAAGTGTTCTTGTGAATACCATTCACACGAGATCTGTGTAGTGGGATGGCAGGGAAGCCGCCATTCTGTCAGGCTTTTCTGGAATAGCTAAGCCAAGCAAGGCAGCAACATCTTCCCAGATGGGAAGCTGTGAGCACAGTGGGTTCTGTCCCAACCCCCATCAGGAGAAGGTCCTCCATAGACAGGGCAGTCCCCCCAGGACTAAAATGGGTGCAATTAAAACTGGGGCATACAGGCCACCTTCTCCTTCAAGGATACCTTCTGCTTTCAAGAGAAGTGGATGGGCCTAAGCAAAAGCAACACTTTTTCCCTAGTCCATTTTACTTATTACATGCGCAGTGCTGGAACATGGTGGCCCTGACCCAAGCAGAACTCGGCACGGATCAGGGGCAGTTTCCTGGCCTAAATGAAAGCCTTGCCACAACTACTCCAACTGGGTCCGAACATCCACTGCAGCTACGGAGGCTGCTGGAGATGGTGAACAGGTGAGTAGCAAAAGGCTGGTTCCAGTCAGGGTGGTGATACAGACCCATCAAAACCTCACCCTGACCCCGCCTGCATTAAGCTGTGTGGCTGATTAGTGAGCATCAAGTTGCCTCATCGTACTTGGAGATGAAGGTATATTCTCAGATTGCAACAGGTTACCAGGAGCTGAGAACAAAGGTATCTACAAGCTATATCCCCAGAGATGTTTTAGCAATAACTAGCAGTATGAGGCATTGCTGAGGAAATGTGCTGTATAAGCAGCTAGAAATTGAGAATTAATGTTTCTAATGCAGTCAAAAGCTGCATCCTTGTATGCTCTGTTCCAAGACATCTTCTAGTCTAAGGCATACAAAGAAGCTGAATTTACCTGGCACCCATGGCTGAGAGATGTTTTGGAAAAAGCTCCCACTGAGTGTCACAGACACTAATTGGCCCCTACGCAGACACAGGCTCTTTGTTTTTGTGTTGTGTTTGTACAACGCGTATCACAATGCTGACCTTTTCCTTCACCAGAGCTCCTCAGCACAGACAATAAATAGCATTAATTAGAGAAAAAACCTACGTGTTCTGTACCTCTGCAGGAATCGTGACTAAGCCTCGCTTTTACCACGTTACCTCTTTTTTCTGTGACTGTGACTACCCAGCATGGCCCAGGTGTCTGCAGCACTTGGTAGGCATGTGGAAGGAGAGGAGTGCCTGCTCTGGCCAGCCCCTCCGTGTGGGTGCTCGGACGGGTGGCTCTCTGGCTGGGACACAGGAGCGAGCTGGACAGCCTTACCTGAAAAGTACCAGTGAGATCTTAAAGTAGCTTGCGTGCGTGCAGTGGAAAGGCACAAGGATAAAGAGAAGAGAGGTTCTGGGACTACCTGCAGTCTCTATTTATTCGAGTAAAACTTCTGTTTAAGTCAAGAGGAATTTTGCCAAAGTGAAGCCAACCAAGATGTCATAAGCAGACCTTATCAAATCTAGAGAGCAAAATGGAGAGCTTATGGACAAATCACCAACCATTAGTGAGAAAAGAAGGAAGATTTTGATTTGATTCACCCACCTTTTCCATTTTCAAGCCTTTGCTGTTCTGCTTCATATCTGACGTTTGCAGATTTCCTTGATGTGACAGTCACCCGCAGTGCGAATGGATAGCTCATTTCCACTCCCCTCTGCAGGCTTCAAATCTCAGCAATGACTCCAGGTGACGATGGCAGGATCAGAATTTGGGAAGAGGAGGTGGATGGAGCTAATTTCAGCTTGACACATGATAAGAACTCGCATTACAATGGTTACATAGGATACGGCTTGGCAGGTTTATTTGGACTGCCTGTATATTTGGCCGTGAGACCCATCTGTTACCCTGACTGCATAGCAATACTTGAGGCATCTTCAACCAAGCTCAGCTGTACCAGTAGCAGAGAGAAGCAATTTGACTGTATTAACATACTCCACTACATTTCTATACTAAAAGGGTAAATTATCCAGGACAGAGATCTGGAGTAACACAGCTAAATCCATTCTGATACTTGACTTAGCACCTATGCCCACATTTTCCTGCATTGCATAACATACCATCAGCATATCAGGGAAGATGCTTAGAGGGGAGGAAGCAGTTCAGTCCTGGAACATCCTTATCATGAACTGTCTTCTGCAAATACCTGTCGGGAATCCAGAGATGCTTTCCTGAAAAAGTCACACAAATGTCAACAGCTTGCAAGATCATTTGTTAAGAGGAGGATTAACAAGAAAACAACAATCTGATGCTGTGAAGCATGTTCTAGGGAGCAGACACAGGATGGCCTGTTTGTCATTACTCTGCACCTCCTGCTCATTTGCACAGCTGCCAACCCCAGGGCTGTTGGGAGTGGCTGGAATGGCAGTACAGTGATGGGCTGCTGCAGGAGGCAAGTGTAACCACAGCCTGGTTAAATGGTTCCTTGGATCAAGCATAGAAAGCAGCAACTTCAACTGCTCTCAAACTGTCCATTTACTTCCATTTAATTTTTGTGTTTTCCCAATAGGATGGCATTTTTACTCATACCTGCTGTACAAAGAAAATGTCAGTGTTTAGTGCATTGTTTCCATTTTTATGATATGATAAAAGGGGAAGATAGAAGCTAATTAACAATATTGTTTTCAAGATAGCAAAAGAGCTTGCCTGTGATGATAGTGCTTTGAATTAACCAGGATGAAGCTAAAACCTTGGTTCAACATTTCCACTTTGTAGATACCAGATATACTTCTCCACCCCCACCTAGCTCACATATTCATTACCCAAATTGCCTATCCTCAAAGTGATAATATAGTGTGGTACAACATGCCCCGACAGGACACAAATTGACTCTGTGCCTAGATACTACACAGACAGTGTAAAGCAAATATCTCACTCTATTATCTGTTGTCTCTATGAATCAACAGATTACATGGTTCACTGGGTAGCTGAATAACTTTTACACAGTTTGCTCATATCTATTTACACATATTCTACAAAAAATACATTAACACCAAAGAACAAACATAAAAAAGTATACCTGCAGAATCCAGATAAATTACACATGTGAAAAAACCCACAATAAATAGTCATGCTTAAATTTCATATACAATATCTGTAGATATGAAAGGAGACTCTTCTCTAGCAAGAGAAACCTGAGACCAATAGTACTGTGGAAGGACCTGAAAACATTAAGAGGAACCTTTTATTTGTGACAAGTTATGTTTGTAGCTGAGATTATGCACCACATTTTAAAAAGCCCTTAGTGTTCCACGGAGTAGGACTGTAACCACAGAGGGTGCTTCACCAATGATCTCCATGTCGATGCACCTCCACCCATCTCCAAGCTATGGCTTAGTATTCACTGTTGTTCCTGGCCACCATTTTGTACCACATACCATTTTTCGGAAGAGAAAGCAGCATGCCATGCCCTCCCCTTTTGTACCTTGTGTGACAACGTAGTGAGCAGAGCAGTTTGCCCCATATCACCCTAGAAGCAAACAGAGCTGCAATCAGCTGGTTAACTCAGGATTTACACACAGCTCTCAAACTGCATAGAGGTACCATGCTGGGTGGATCACTTGTCACTTGTCTTGGTTTGTCAGCACTCAAGAAGTGCAAGTGAAGATTGTGCAAAAGAACAGAAGATGCATATGTTTTGCAGTGCTGCACCTTACAAAATCCGGAATGTTCAAATGTCACACACACACACAAGCACACACACATGCACACACAGAGCGGCCTCCCCAAGCATGTTTCCCTATCCAGTAGGTTCAGCAATTATCCACATTCTTCTCCACTCAGCTCTAACACACCAGTGCATTTGCACCGGTGCCTTACAAGCTGTTCTCTCTTTGCCTCTTCTCTATTGGCCACAGCCAACTCTTTTGCCTCCTACATACCATTTAAACCTACTCCCTGTTAGGTCAGACCTCCACCTTTACCCTGTCTCACTCTAGAGAGTAACTTTTTCCAGGCAGTCACTGGCTTGTCCTCAGACAATGGACTAGACACCATTGTGTTCAGCTCTTGCCCAATTGCCTGTCTCCTGTGTCCCTGATACACCGTCTTCCAGCAGTGGAAGCAGCTCTTTTCAACAGAGATACAGGCAGCTAGAACTTTGGTCCACTTAATCATCAAGTGGTTCTTTCTTTTTTTAAAAAGGTAAGTCTATCTTCACTTCCTGGGCCAGTTATTTCAAACCTAATACTATCATGAAGCAAATTAGTTTAAAAATTTATTGTACCATGTGGAAATTAAATGGCAGTATCCCCAGACTTGCAGCTATTCATCCAAATACATTAAACAGAATGGCACCAGTGATTTATTTGAAGGTTAAAACTAAACAGAGAAATTCATTTAACTAAATTTAGTAGCATACAGTACCTGTTTGCAGGTATGAAATAAACAGTTGTGAAAGAAAGGCTTTTCAGTGCTAATTAAATGGCAGATGAATAGTCAAAAACTACTGGATATTGGGTTTTTAAAAGAACGTAGAGTGAGGGGGATTTCTCAGTTGGTTAATAATATCTAATTTGAAATGGAAGATTTGTTAAAACTGGTAGATTTTCCTCTGTAAACTGTGCCTGCTACTCAGGGCAACAAATCCTACATGCTTTTGGTAATGGAAGATGCTGTTATAACAGCCTTTTGTGCATCCTGATAGAAAATTCAGCTACATAACCCTCACTGAACTGTTTATCTTATGTACTTATTTAACTAACATTCAAACTGACAAGTCTCCTATTTCTGGGCTTTCTTTTTATACTTTAATGTATGCCTTATCAGATGAAGCTCAGATACTACCAAACTTTGCATGTTTTTGATTTTGCACATAAACTGAAGGGCAGAATTCCAGTCTATGTCCTCAGTCATTCAATTTTTCAAGATCTTTGAACAAGACTTCAAACCCTGCAAAAATACAACCCAAATACAGACTTGCTTCTCTGTCTGTACAAATACGTGAAAGAAACTGGTATGTCAAGTTTCAGTGTAGGCAAGCCTAATTGAAGCTTTAACTACATTCGAAACAAGAGGCAGGCAGCACTACCAAACTGCTTTATTTAAGGGCAGAAAGACATTCAGGAATAGAGCTGCTCGAATTATTCATTACAAATAAATTATCCAATTAATTTAGGCAATTTTTCTGTTCATCAATAATTCACAAGCTGATCCTGATGGTGGTGGATGTGTGCATCAGCCCCAATCCTGACAACACTTAGACACATGTTTAGCTTTTCATATTCCCCATAATCCCATTGAACTCCATCAATTTTCTCTGTGTGCTGCAGGTGAGTCTATGGAGAGTTTGTGAACAGCTTGTTTCCCTGGGTAGTTTTTTTAAGGAGTAATCATTCGCTTGAGTCATGCAATATTGTGTTTGCACCTAATTGGATGAGTGACAGTTCTCCAAGAGGAGAAGACTGAATGCAGAGTAGCAAAAGATGAATGTTCTTGTTTAGGTCCTTTTCTTTTTTCATACAAAGAGGTTTTCTTTGAATAAAGCAGCAGCTTCATGAATATTTGTGCGAACAAAACCAAATACTGATGTGAATATTCATAATAGTGAATAAAGCAGGACATACCCTACATGAATACAGACCACAGGAATGAAGGGTTCTGAATGCTGTTTGGCCATAAATACCTTATGAAGAATAATGTTCCCATGAGAAGGTGGAAGTGCAAATGCCATGTATTGGAAAGCACCGTGGACTGCATATTTAAAAATGGAAGGTATTCCAAGAAGCCTTGTGCTTAATTTGGCTTTCTGGCCTATGTGGTTTTTTTTAAATTTTGCCATCCTAAATGATCAACAGGTTCTTGTGCTACCTCCGCACAGAATCCCTTGCACTTCCAAGGTACTTTAACCAAAATAGAATCTCACCTGGCTTATTCAGTAGTGACCAAGAAAGCCGTGAGCTGTCTGATTCCTGTGACGCCTATGTTCTCTGCACAAATCTTTATTCCTGTTGCAATGCACCTGTGGGAAGCTTGAATAGTTATAATTCCTAGTGCTTTAAGCATATCTTATTATGAAGTACTTCTGAAAGAAGAAAATAATTATTATTTAGCCAATTTGTAATGCAGTTTCTCATGTGCTAGTTCCTGTTTCTCCGCAGGTCAAGTTTTTTTGTACCTCAGTTAACACTCAGATATAGAATCACAGGATTGTTTAGGTTGGAAAAGACCTTTAAGACCATCAGCTCCAACTGTTAACCCAGCATTGCCAAGTTCACCACTAAACCATGTCCCTAAGTGCCACATCTATACATCTTTTAAATACCTCCAGGGATGGTGACTCAACCACTTCCCTGGGCAGCCTGTTCCAGTGGTTGACAATAAATCAAATATTGCAGCAAGTCCCCTGTAAATAAGATGTAATTAAATGTAACAATTCTCATTGATGGTTTAAACAATTATGCAAATCTAGAGCTGTGCTGACAGCTAGGTATAATGCCCTGCAAACTTTCAATTACCTGCTGTCCACCAACTGCTGTCTCATTCAAATCAGCATAAATTGCAGATCACTTAGGTTCTTGTCAGAGAGACCCAGTCAAACACAGTATGATCCCAGAGTCTGACATAACAAAACATGATAGCTAAAACACAAAGGGAAGCAGGCTTATTTTTGTATCTGATATCTGACAACAACTTGGATATAGTGATTATTTGATTCAATTTTGTGTGTCAGATGGCAGTGGAGCAGACAATAAGGTGTCCACAGTATTTATGAACAGGCAAACACCACAGTTCACTGACGAGGCAAAATAAATTTAGGTAGCACTGAACCTGTCTGCTTGCATTAGGTTGGGGCAGATTTCTAGATTAGATAGAAAAGCTCCAATTTTTTATTTTTTTTCCTTTAACAAAAGGCTGATAACCACTCTTACTGCTAGCACAGAAGTTAGGACGACAACTCTGACCACTAAGCCTTTTTGTCATCCTCTCACCTAGACAGTTCTTTTAACAGAACCACTTTCATATGCACTCAGCGCAATGCAGGTATCTGCCAGGCTGGATTTGAATCATATTGATGCACTGTCCACACAGGAGAAGAAACATTACCCCTAAGGTCACTAGGAGGAATAACCTACTGGATTTCCAAATCAAGTGGCTCTGGACTGTGCCAGGAAGGTTCTAACTCATGCTCCATGGCAGGTATACTCAGATACCAGCACATCCCATCTTTCTCTCAAGCAAGTTTTTTTCAGTCATGGCTCTATTGGGCATCAGGAAGAATATTAACAAGATTTCTACTGTATTATTAGGAAAAGTCTTTCCGCTATAATTTTCTTCAGCATGCCAGAAGGAGCTACCACAGCCCGTGCTGTAACAGCCACACTGCTGATACCCCACTGTCGCAGTGCATGCATTTGTGGGCACACCTGGAAGCTCTCTTCAGTTTCATAGAGGTATTTCCAGAGATTTAGAGGTCAAGACCTGTGACGTGTGTGATTAACCAATTCAGTGCTCCTACATCAATGCAAAATCCAAAGTGAGCAACACTATACTAACAGATACTTTCCTTGACTGAGAGCAGTAGGTCTAGAGGTACATTGAAATTACTAATTCAGGGGCTTAGATATCACTGGTCTTCTAGTGCAAAACTCCCTACGTTCATTCTAGGGAATTAAGAATTTGGGAAACCAAATGTCACTGTTAACTATGCAGCCGCTAATGTGGTGACACAGGTACATGTCACCCAAAGCTTTTGGGCTGATGGGCACAGCCTGGAAGAGGCTAGTAACACCATGTCTGCCTCAGCCTCCCTGCAGCCCTCACCATGGGCATTGCTCAGTGATTTGCAAAGATGAGTAGTGAGGCTCTCCTTGCTCACTGAGGAAATTTTGGGCCCAGGTAGGTAAAAGCACCTTATGCTCTGTTGTCCCAGGCTGTCCAGGACAAGCAGGGCAGGGGAAAGACATTGGCCCTCTGTTAAACAGGAGGAGCCGTGGGGACTCCCTGGCGCCAGGCCTGGCTGCAGCTGCTCCTGTCTGGGCAGAGAGGCCCATCATTGCCCTGAAACCTGGTTTTGTGCTCACACTACAGCCAGCACCTGCTGCCCCACTGGTGCCTCTGCTAAGGGACTCTGATGGGTAGCCTGCCTCCTGCTAAAGCAATGTTTCAATCAGGCAAAGGCTTTACTTGGGGGGGGGGGGGGTGGGGGGGTGGTGGAATCAACTATTCCCTCTCAGAAAGTTTCACAGTGATCCTGTGAATTATTTGAATCTGACCATATTCCGAGACATATTTTCCCCCAGAATTGCCAGCTGGCCCCAAATTCTTTACCCTGACTGCACTCAGAAGTCTTCATTCCTAATCCCAAACTATTCATCCCAACACTTCTGCTGCCATCAATAGATATAAGATGTTTTTAATGCCTTCCTTGAACTTGCCTTGTCTCCTGTCAGCCAGCCAGAAGTGGTTTTTATCAGGAATAAGATTCAAAGAGCCTGCCCTGCAGCAATCCCATCGTGCACTTCTTTGTCAGAATCCTAATGACGATTTATATATACTTAAGAGACTATCTCCAGCTGTAAAACTGAAAAGCTTCTGGGGGTCTATACAGTTCCCTGACCTCAGACCTATTTTTATATTTTGATCTTGGGGATAGTGCCTCCCAACACTCTGAATCCTCCAGTTATCCCTGCAGTAACAAAGCACTAGCTTAACCAGCAGTAGCAAGACTTAAAACAGGGCACTCAGGATCAAAGTGGCTAACAAACTTGAGTATTAGCCACTGCATCAGCCCTAGGATAGTCACATTAAACTGTAGCATGAATATGGCTAAGCCTCCATGCTAAAACTAAACATTGTGCTCCAGAGGACGTGCATTTAAAGAGCCATTTTTGCCGAGATATGTATGAAAGCATGCTCAATTTACCATGCTAAACAGGCATCCGCCGCAGACACTCTCCTCCCAAGCAGAGAGGAATTATACAATTATGTTGCTTTTAGGCTCCATAGAGCTATTTTTAGGATTTTTCCTGCGTTATTTGCTTTTACTTTCATCTCAAACTATTACAGAAGAGATTTTGCCCTATTGATTCAGAAGAAATGAGGAAATACAGAGAGTGCGAGAACACCGATGAGTCTGGATTAAGAAAAAAACATAGCCAGGATAAGGTTCTGTCAATGAACTGACACTTCATTTTCCTTCCATTGTCTGATTACTAGAAGAGCAGTACACTAGCAACAAGGATGATCACATGAAGGCGGGAAAACACAACTGTCAGGCTTCAAGGACAAAGCCTATTCTTACATTGCCATTCCTTAAATCCAGACATTAGAGCAAAAGGAATGAGAAAAAAGCAGCTCACTCATGGATAGCTTACTGAGGATACTGCAAAAGATTATGCTAATCTTCACTTCATTGTCCTCTGCAAAATGTTTTCATACCATGCCTTTTATCTGTGGAAGGGATGCACAACCTCTCAACTCTGTGACAGCGAGCACTTTCTGTGTGGTTTCTGCGTAATTAACACCAGCACTAGACCTTTTCATTTTTGCTACTCAAGCTTATGGCCTTTTAAGGGTACCCACAGGGGAGCATCCCTCACCCCTTTGCTTGTGGCCTAAGTGATAGTCGCAGCTTATCCTTAGCTACATATACCATCTGTTAATAGCAGAAGGATCAAAAACTTTTGGCTAGCCTGCATTTTTCAAAGAATGGGGGCAGGCAGCATAAACAACACATTAGACAAGATTTCTAAGAGTTTTAATTCTGAGTTGGGGCCTAAAGACTTTCAGTTTTATTTAAACTGCCATTGCATTATTGTCTAGATTATCTTCACATGCACAGTCGTCTTAGGAGGTGGCTTGCATCAGATGAAAGTAGCATTTAAGATGAAATCCATTCTATCAAAGTCTGATTTTATCAATGAAGTGTGACACATTGCATACCTGCATTTTTTGGCAATCTGCACACAATAAACACTGAAGTTGCAAGTTTGCCCTAAGTGATCACCCACTTTTTAAGAGTAAAATCAGATGCTTGAGAGTATATTTAATACCACTGATAGTGGGAAATACACCCCAATAGTGACACAGCAATTGCCTCTGAGCAACACAGACCTGATCTGACACATACAATTAGACACTTTTCTTATTTATCTCCAGAAACTGTAGAAAGCTTAAAAAGTGGAAACAACAAATTATTATGGTGCTTCAGCTTTAATACTTATTTTCACCAGTTTTCCTACATGCAGATTTTATCTAATTAAGTGTGGGACTTTTTTGGTTCTTTTCTGCCTAGGTACATTATTACCCTATCAGGCTTTGTTGTGCTGGTGCCCAGGCCTCCAGGCACATACACACCACATTTCTTTTGGAGGTAGAAAACACACAAGCATATTTCACAAGAGTGGCACGTGTTTTTGAGGCTTACTACCTGCTTTGCCCCCTGTCCAGGAGCAAGGGCTAGCACAGGAGCAGCCTGCTTAATGGTGCAGCAAGCACATCTAGCAGTAGGGCAATGACCTGTGGAGGCTTTGGCTTCTCCATGCAATTCCCAGACCCACTGAGGCTCCAGTAGCCCATCTGTGTCTCCTGCCACTTTTCAGTTGGTGAGAAGACTACCAGAGATCCAATGAATCAAACAGCAGCAATATTTTCATGCTGTTCATGAAATTACAGCTGAAGCTGCCTTGGAAGTGGACTACACCACTAGAGTGGTTAGACCTCTGCGTTGCCTTTAGGGGCATGATGTTGGATAGACGGAGCTAAACTCCTTTACAGTCTGTCCAGACTAACCAGATGTGGTTATATGGTAGGGATGGGCTAAAGACACAGCTTTTCTTTAGATTTCCATGCGCATTGACATACTCTCCCTTCCCTGAGAAAGACAAATGTGCTTTGAGATAGTTTGGCAACATGACAGATGGTAACTACCACTGTGGCTTATTATAGTGCTGCCAATGTCTCAGATGTGCATTAAACACGTGCACTGACATGAAGTCTCAAGGAAATGTTGTTCTACATTTTTCTGCACAAGCATAATCCCTTTTCAAACAAAAAAAAAAACCAAAGACATGAAGATTTAAAACCCTATCTGTCAGGATGTCCTGCACCAAAGGGTAAATACTATAGAGAAACTGTGCTCCTGATCTGAAGTAACACCATGTTCTTCAATCTGAAACCAGCTTGTTTATCGCTGCACACAAAAGCCTCATGACTCCAGCCAGCTCTCCTCCAAACAACCTGAAATTTCTATCTATCATACAGAGAAACTCATTGCCAAATAAGAGTTTGAAAGAGAGAGGTTTTTTAAATTTAAAGTTGGAAATAAACAATTAGTTAAATTTATATCACTTCAATATTCTGAACTAACAAATGTAGCTTATTTAAAAAAAAAAAAAAAAGAAAAAAAAAAACCCATCCTTGGAACTGTTAAGACCTTCCAAGTTCCCAAGTCCCATCAAAGCCAATGCAAATTCTGTACCTATGGAGAGTACAGGGAGGTCATAGCATGTTTGTAGCTCACCTTTCATCTCTGGAAACCTGAACTGAAATCCTGCATTAGGTGGCAAATGAACCTTAAAGTGCTGACTGCTGGCAATCCCTCTCTGTGCCTGAAAAATCAAACCATAATTTGCCATTATACCTTCGTTTTGCTTAAAGAGGCTGCCAAGAAAGAAGGATCTTTAGAAAACTAGGCTTAGACTGCTAGGATAAAACAAAGTTAAGAATTGTTTCCCAGCATCCAGCCACATTTTGTCAGGCTCAAGCTTAGTCCTATGAGCCTTCATTTTCATAGGCACTGCCAATAACATCTCATTTTACAAAGAAATTTAGGAAAAAGAAACTGCACTAAAAACTGTTACCACAGACTCAACTGCTGTGAAGACTGAGCAAAGTGGGAAAACAAACACCTTTTTTACATTTTGAAGTGTTGTACAAGAAACAGTTCATGATCTGGAAAGTAGAATTGGAAGCCACTTTTGCATGCTCTGAAAACACAAATCACTAGGGTGTTACCATTATAAAAAGTCATAGTGTTCTAAGTTTTCAGCAAGGATTTTGGCCAGGGAGTTCAAGCAGAATTCACATAATTTGAGATAAAAATTGAACAACAAACTGTTCATACAGTGCCCAAACTATAAAACAGATTGGAGCAATCATAGAAAATTAAAGGAGTGGAAAAGTCACATGATAAATTTTTACTCTTTCTTCTGAAAGGGAACTATCTCAGTGTGATATTTTAGTGCGTGCAAAAAAGCCCATTCATCACATAGAACTTTTTTTCTGGCTCTCATTCAGCCTTACTGACATAAATGGAGTTACTTCTAGTCTGCACCAGTTTAAGTGAAAAGAGAAAAGCACACGTTTCTGTCTGAACTCTGAAGGCCAGATTTTTAGTTCATGTAAATAGAAACTATTTATGATTGCTCCTGTGTCATGTCGATATTTTTTAATAAACTTAATAGGACCATTTATGTGCAAAAATAAAAATATAACATAAATATAACATTTCCTTGTTGCTAACATTCACAGCAGGCTTACAATGCCCATGGAATAATAATTCTCGTAAACTGTCTGAAACTTCAAAATAAAGCAATTTCCTTTCCTACCTTCAGCCAGGATCCCGGTACAGTGACACTTCACAACTAAATAGGCCTCTGTGGGAGGAAAGTCTTCATTAGACTCAAACCAATAAGGTCAAAACCTTTGGCTTACTGCCCGTAACACTATTGTCTTTCAGAAGTTTCCAAAATTTTCCCATGATTTGGAAAAAATGAGGTAAATTTGCTAGCGTCTCTTTAAATGAGCTTTTCAAAAGTTATCTAAAATGCCATTCTCAGTAGCTCATCTATTAAATCTCCTATTAACTAGAGACAAAAAGCCTCACTGCCAGTTCAGGTTTTTGTAATAAATGCATGAATAATCTAGTTTGCATTTCATAAAATTGGCAGTCCACCTAATAGTCACAGTCCCTGCAAGTGTTAAAAGTCACTAGTTCCTGTCTTCAGCAATGCAATTTTGTGGAATTATATTACACTAGATCTCATACACCTCTGCAAAACAGCATTGCTGTGAAAACACCACTTACTGGCTACCTAGAGTTTTACTTGCTATAAGCTGTTTAGACCACATGAAACCTGCAATACTCTGTTAGATCTTTACAAATTTCATGAAATCTTTTTCGGATATCCAAAAAATCCTGAACTACTTGAATCTTTTGTCTCCCAGCACTGGGGACTGACCCATAATCTCTTTCCCAGCCAGTATACCAAATCTGTAGCCAACCTTGTCACTGACTCCAACAGCTGCTTAAATTCACCAGAGGGGATAGCAGCAATCCTACTTCTAAAAGAACACCACAAGGCTTACGTTCACGATGCCTTGAGGAGACACTGAAAGGAAGGTCAAAGGTGAAGAAAAGATAAAGTGCAGTACAAGAAGATCAGTAAAGTTGAATCTTCTTGATGAAAAACTCATGTCTGTTTCTTCATGATGCAAACAACATAACTTCATTTCAAAAAGCCTCTGGTTTTTGTTGATTTTTTTCCCCTTCTCTTTTGGTTTGGCGTATTTTGAAGTTTATTGAAGGGGTTTTTTTCTTTTTTTTTTAGGTCAGAGCTCTGTGCATCTAAAAGCCTTATTCAGTTGTTCTTGTCACGAGTACTTTGTCTTACACAGGCTGCATTACTCTTGTAAACAGAGGCAGCATCAAAGTGAAAGCAGATAGAGTCACATCAGTGGATTAAGGCCTTCTGCATGATAAAGTAGCTACCTAGGGTGGGATAAACTTAATATGTGAAAGAATGTTATTGAGGAGGAATAAAGTGCCAAAACTCTGTCATTCTCTTCGTAATGTCCTAATCTAATGCCTGACACCAAGGCCTTAGGCCAGTGTTAGTGTTAATCAATGAAATACCCATCTGTGTTCCCTGTCCTTATCGCTATTTAGAACTAGCCTAAACTCAATTATTTTCCCTTAGAGACCAAGATGGGATATTAAGTTGAGTGAAAGGGATTGTGTCCCACAAAGAAATCCCAGTGTTAAAATGCAGAGGTGTCAACATTGCTAACTAAATTTCGGTTAAACAGAGATTAAATGCTAGTTCTTTGGACATGAAACACCGCATATATTAAATCTGGTTAAAAATCCTTATTTAGAGAGTGGCTAAAAACTGTTAAGCAGTTTAATCAACTTATAATGTAAATTTTGTTCCCTCATATGCATTATTTATCCCCTGCAATAACCATTGTATAATAAATGTTTGAAGAGCACACTCAGATAAAGCAATAGGAAAGCGCAGCCTCTTGCTGTTACCTAAAGCTGTGAATGATACAGACATTGCCAGATACATAATGGTTATCTGAGGAGTATGTAATTTATCCCACGAGTGAGCTGCAAATCTCATAATTCAAGACTGCCTTAGTCACGAATGAGTTATGGAGGTGTTTTTCACAAGTGGGATTACTCTCACATCCCATCGATGCTCATTATTGTATTTTTGGTTTGTATCACCAAGATATAAAATATTATCTTTTTTATTTTATTAAATTTTCAAACTTGTGTGGCCTGTCTTTTTGTGCCTTTTTGTTTTTTTTTAATTGGAACTCTGTGAAGACAGGAAGACTCTACAGAAGTACGTGGATATTAAGGACATATCCAAGTGAATATATAGAAAAGAGATAAATAAAGCTCCAAATTAACAAGGAATAAATACTTTCAGCTTCTTTGTAATGAGAAATTTCTGGGGTTAATTTCTCAATAGTCTCTGTGCTGAACTCACCATGCACATTTCTTTAGAATTTTCTTTTCTGTTTCCTTTTTTAATTGTAAATTAACTGGGAGTGCTTTGTTACCACAAGCTTTTTTTTTTTAATTTTTTTTTTTTTCAAATCTTTTAAGGTTGACATTCAAAAATGTTACATAAATAAACAGCAAAACTATTTTCTTCTAAATTAAGAGATGTGCATTCTCTTTGGTATATATGAATAAAAAAAGATACTGAAGTGACTGAAATCAGATAAACATTTCTAACATGACCATCATGGCAGTACCAGAGAAAAAGCAGAAGAAACGTCTCTTTGGCTCACTTTGTCTGCCAATAATTTGCCAAGTGCAACCATCCTCATGGTATTGGTCTTAACTTGTAGACATCCCAATCTTCTGTTTCTGGTTCAGTACACCTTTTTGTTTCTCTTTGAACTACCACTGTAATTTTCTTGATTGCCACTTTGCATCTTTGTTTAGCATCTCAAGCAAATTAGCTGAAGAGAGGGCAATAACATTTTCTTAACACTGGTAAGCATAGGATGCTGAAAGGGGTTTTGGTGCTGTGATATTTTTTTTTCTTCTTCTTAGCCAGGAGTATGGGCATAAATGCAGTGGAGCTTTCTGACTGTGGGGGTCCCTGCTCTTTCCTCTCCAGCAGAAGTTGCATTTAGTATGTACTTTCTCATTGGTGAGAAAGATGTATGTTTTCTCATTTGCAGAGTAGCCTCTACTTTTTCAGACTTTAAGACTTTTTCATTTAAAAAGTAACAGATTTCTGTCTTGGTTACTTGGGACTCCAGACATAGGAGCTGGTTTTATGTGATACACATTCAAGAGGAAAAAGCAAACATGATTGTGTGAGGGTTTGGATTGTTGGGTGTTTTTTTTTTCCAAGAGAGAGAGATGCAATATTTCAAATTATAGGCAGTTGTGAAATTTTGGTTTACACAGTGTAGAAAATGTAGGTAGTTCTTGGGTCATTTAGATATTTCTCAAGGTGACAGTTGGAAAAGTTCATAAAAAAGCGTTGTTTGAAGCCTGAAAAAGTAATTTTGTCAAGATTTACAGGCAGTATTAAAGACTTGAGGAACTAAGGGATTCAAAAACCTGCTTCTAACATAGCTGAGCGAGCTTTGGCTTGTACTTTAGAAAGCACTGTATCTTCTTGGGTTAGCAGAAATTGTTAATGATAATATAGAATAGAAGGTTGGTGTGAGGCCTTCTCTTAAAAAAAATTATGCTTTTTAGATCCATTCTCCTCTCCAAGGTCTCAGTATTACTTTGACTGAATGAAATTGTTCCTAGAGGGTTGCATTACAAAGGCTGAGTCTACCCTATTTTGATGATTCCCAAACTTAAAGAGAGGCACACACCACAATAAATAAAAAGGCGCTGCTAGTAGCAGGCATTTAGAAGTCCCATACTGGTGAAAATTTGAAGCCAGCTGTATACTGTTCTTATCACAAATCAACATTTCATGTTCACAGTGACAAACACTAAAAGAATGTGCTGGTTTAAAATTCTCCGTACTTCTTTACCTTTTTTTTTTCTTCCTTTTTTTTTTTTTTTCTTTTGCCCCAAATTTAGGGGTAATTGCCTTTAGGTGGGTTTAGGGTTACGCTGATGGTTAGGGAGGGGTGTCTGAGGAGGTCATTGAAAACCTTGCACTGATGAACTAGGGCAAAGTTTTGCTCCTTGCTTCACTCTCCAGCCTGACATTAGAGGGCATTGTGTTATTATGGCTCCCATCTCACAAGAGAGATAAAACTGGAGATTCGTCCACATGTATATAAACAGAATTCCAGACTCCCTGTAACTAGTTGCATCAGTTGTATTAATACTGCAACTCTAATTCATTCTTCCTACTTGAATCCCCCTGCACTCGTTAAAAGCAGTTTACTTTCTGCCTGTAATTGCTGGATACTGTTTTTGTGCTTGATAAACACAAGCTACACTGCAGAAGTGGCTGCATTTCAGTAACAAGTAGATGCTTTCTCTGCTTAAGCAGTGTACAAAAAATATGGCTGACCGCTTGAATTCCTTGTAGGAAACGTGATCTTCAAGATGCTGGTGGTGGGAGGGCCTCATGATAAGCACTGAATGTTTACAAAAAGCACTTGATACAGCATGGTGGGGTTTTTTTCTTAAATTTTTAGAGGTAAGGCGTCCCAGAAAAAATGAGGCAGTGGCACAGATTGCCTTGGAGAACACTACATACAAGAAGAATCTGAATCCAAATAGGAAATACATCTGCAGGAAATTAGCTTCCCATTTACTGATGGAGAACTGAGGCAGAGGACATATCACAGGCGGGTGGACAGGCAAAGCCAAGGAAAGGCTCCCTCATCCCCTGTGGACCCCTGCACTATTTCAGCCATGGCCCACTCTCCCAAATCCATGCTGGTGCAGAATGGCTCCGCTCCACCTCCATCGCAGGGCTGGAGCTATAAGCTACAAGACAACCAGTCTCATGCAAAGGACACAACCTAATACAATTCCAATATAATTTTTATATAAACATCGTAGCACAAGACAGTTGGAAAGCTCATTGTGTAATTCAGCAATTCAATCATGTTTGTTGTTGCTGTACAGTACTGTACACTATAGATGGAGAGGGGAACTGTCTCAGAGTCAAGTGGATCAAAAACAGTCTACAAGAGCCAACTAAAAAAGGCTGTTGTACTTAGTTGACTGAAGTGGAGAATGAAGTGCTCTCCCTCAATTAAGGAAAGTGTGGTGGAGCTGATTAACCTGCTTGTTACCTTGGTAACCTGAGATTTAAATTGTGAATGAATACATAAGGCTATGGATACCTTTTATCAGACAAGAATCTGATTAACAGTTTGAGTGAGAGAGCTACAAGGCTGAGAGGTACTGGCACTTAATCTGTTTATGAGATAACACTTTTAATTTCTAAGGGGTTGTCAGTGCTACTATATGTGAAAGACACCAATAAATAGCATGACAGGCATATGCTATGCTGCAGCTGCCTTGCAGGTTGTGCCTGCAGACCTAAACACTCAAAATCCTTCATCAGTGCAACTCCCCTGAGCCACCACAGAATCCACCTGGCTTTGGATTGGGATGAGCTCTTACAGCATCCTCTGAAATCACTAGAGCTTCTGTATGCAAAGTGCCCATGCTGCACCTTGTGTACCTCATCTCTCTGCTCACTTCATTCTTTGTCATTTGTGCATCTCAGGCTAATGGATAAGACTTCATATTTATTAACATTAACCATCTTTCACCAGCTTTCCACCCCTTTCTAGAAAAGGCCTGAGGCTACATTCTCCCCTCAGTTACACCTGTCCAAACCCATTGACTTCAGTGAGATTGAACAGGTGTAAGCAAGGAGAAAATTTGGCCCCCTGTTGTCTATGAATTGCATTATCTGTGTTCACCACTGCCTTGACTTTATGTCACTGGCAAGTATAATTAATTTATAGTTTGTCTTATTCTCTTAGTTGTTTAATAAATACATGAAAACAGAAGACTCCTGTGGGACTTACTCCAGTTACCTGTAATAGAAACTCCCCTACTGATACAGCTTCTTCAGGAATATCCTTCATATTTCCTCTTCTTTTTATCAATTCTTTATGAATTTTTATTATCTTCTCTGGATTTTGCAGTTCTGCAGAATCACATTTCTTGTGTGTCATGATATGACCTGTTAGGAAAAAAAAATGGTGACACCACTAGCTGCTGAGAAGGGAGCTGATCTTAAACTGAAAATATCTTCCATTTGCCTTTTGCCAAGACCAATGTCTGTACTTAGCATGAGGAACACCTTCAAGTAGCAATTAGCTACAAGAAATCACTTTGTCATGAAGACTGTTGCCTGAGTTAAATCAAAGACAACATCAAGGAGTCCTCAGGGAAGACAATTGACTCTTTCAGAGATTTAACTAGTTTTGTGAGACTGAATTGAAGCTTTCTGAATAGCAGTTACTGTTCTATATGCTTAGCTGTCTTAGGAAGCTGGGGGTATTTGACCCCCTTCCAAATGTCCCAGCACTAACTCTATTCCTTATAAAACTAGGAATGTATAAAGCTGTTGCTTGATACCAGCGTAATCAGTCAAGTGTAGCTGAACAGCCATACAAAGCAGAAAGAGGAAGCTTTACCTCTCCAGTGACATCATCATGATTATTTCTGTTAAAACCAGTAAACTCAAGATTAGTATATTTCAAGCAAAAATAGGAAATCCTTACATGTCTTCCATATGGCACTTCATAGCTTTCTGAGCACTTTTCAACAGGCACTATCATCACCATCCCTATTTCATAGGTGTGTTATAAAGAGGCTCACAAGGCAAAGATCGTCCAGCAGGTCAAAGGGAGATCAGGCTTCCCAAGGTCCAATCTAGCGTGCTGTTGTCTAAACCAAACTTATTGTGCACCACAGCAAGTGAGTTGAGGTGAATCTCATTCTGGTATGCTCAGCTTAACAGTAACTGAAAACTGCACATTCCTGTACAAAAAAATCTGGCTTGCCTTGTATAGTATTTTTGCTTTTCACATTTTTTAAATGCTATCCCTGGTTTCCTCTGAACTTCTAGTCAAACCTAAGCAGCATTAAGAAGTTTACAAAGGCAGGGTGTTGAATGATTGACAGTGCCTTTTGCTGTATTATTGATGCATTTAGAGTAATTATTGAATGGACGTTAAGTCAAGAGCAGGCCACCCGCTCCACACGTGGCACTCTTCTCACAGTCTACTAAATTAATGCCTCTTCTCCTAGACGTATGGATTTCCTGTCACAGAAACAATCTTCTTCCAGTAGAAACACAACAGACTATTTTGCCAGCATTGTGCATCTTTCAGCTGATAACTAGAGCTCAATGTATTATGCATGTTCTACTGCTCTAATAAATACAGGATTGACTTGTTTACTACCACCAGTGTTGCCTCGATTAGCACTGTGTTTCTCTAGGCCATTATTCATTGGTGAGAGGAAGCTAAGACCCACTTGGTTCTCCATTAATCCAACTGTGTGAAACAAACTGGTTAATTTTTCAGCTTCTGTTGTTTGTTACTTAATGAAGATAAATCGATTATTTCATTGCTATCATTAACACCCTATTTATGAAGTGCAACATCATTTATTTTTCAACTTTGAGCAACAAATTAGTACCTCTTACCTCTTGTTTCTCTGTGGAAATTCGGTCTCAAATTTCCCTCATTGGGCCAAAATGTACATCCAAAGTCCACAACACAGTGCCCTGGAATAGGCTTCGAGACAAGTGCTTTGGCTATGGCCAGAGACAGAAATTATTTTCCCTTCTCATTGCCACCTGTTGGAGTTGATACAAGCCTGGCATCCAGGATCTAGGACTCTGGTTGCTCATGCATCTTAGAAAACTGTAAACAGGTAAGTAACCCTGAATCTACCCAAACCTTGAAATCCCACCCATATTTATATATCTTTATATAGCATCTAGCAAGGAATTCCCCAGTGGCACTAGAAGGACTCTTCAGACTACCAATGAAGGCACAATGAACTCTTGCATTTTGTTTAGTGCAGGCAATAGACAGTTGCTAGCCAAGGTCAGCTGCCCTGTCTAGGGATGAGGCTGCCCACTCAAGTACCTGATGTACCAAGATCAACCAGACCCCTGGCTATTGTTAGGATAAGGTGTGAAAGGAGAATTACAAGTGAAATAAAAGCCCTGCAACATAACATCAGGAACAAATGGACTGAGAAATGAAGGAAAGCAGAAATGGGTCCACAGAGGAAGAAAATCCAAGTATAAAGCCGTAGATTAAAAGATTAGGCATAATATATGTAAAGCATAGGAGTTAAGACTGCCACAGCTGCTCCAAGAACAGGCTCTTCAGAAGTTGGGTGTATAGGATAGCACAGATTCTCAAACACAGGGGCCCTTGTCTGCGTATTAGATCTGTAAGCAGCCAGTCTGGTTATCTAAAGTGCCAAGCACCCAACAGGCTCCACATAGCCCTCCACAGATTTTAGACTGCTGTTTCTCGAAACTTAGCCCAGCACAGTATCCATTGCTGTACAGCACTTGCATCATGTATTTAATTACCTGCAACAAATTATGGTCATTCTAATCCAAGACATTTTTCACCAGGCTGCCAATACCATTACTTGTCCACAGGCATCTGACACCATCTTATAAAGCTACATTCCAGGCACAAAGGCACCCATAAGTCTAATTCTGCCCTTTCCAATTCCTTCTGGACATCTCTTGAATCACTCTAGTGAATCACTTTAATGTTGCAGCAGTTCAGTTTTCTGCCACGGTATTACCTGGAATGATCAAGCTGCTGGGAGACGAGGAATAGCACTTCACATTTTTAGGCTTGTTTCTCAGGCTGACACAATTCTGATTCTTTTCTCCTTCTGCTCATCTGTCAGGTGTAACATTGCAGGGTCAACCTCTCATCAGCATTTGCATTAGACGGCCATCCCTATTGGGGCTACATTGCAGGGTTTTATTGATGTGTTTTGAGGGGACATAGACCATACTGGAAGGACAAATAAAATGCACAACAGTACCATTCATGTAGCAGGAAAGAATTTTAACCCTGCACTTCTTAGTAGTCAAAACATATACATCCCACCTTAATTTTGTTTGTGGTACCTGAAAGCACAATATCTGTAAAACTAGGCACACTTCAAAAGAAGGACGGGAACTAAAAGAAAAAAAAAGTCAACAAAATAAACAGCTGCTTTTCCTTTAGATGTGAGAGTCCATTGAGTGCACCCTTTTCATTGCTCTAAAATGCAGCAAGAAAGAGTGTTCTTGCAGCATTTCAAAGAGAAGCCAAACATGCAAAGATCACTGTTTCTCATGATATTTTGGAGAGAAGGACTGTGGTGTCTAAGAGTTTCCCAGACAGCAACAGAAAGATTTTTTTGAAGAACTGACATATAGTAGTGCCTACAGGATACCACTGACTCAGCTCACTGGCTCCCTGGAAACATAAACTTGGCCTTGCTGGTATTCTGTGAGGTGACTGCTATTGAATAGGATGACTTTGCTGTAACTAAGAGTTCCTCCTTCAGTCCTCAAAAGCACTTGTAAAGAGAACCACAGTAAACACAAAAGTCAGAAAGTTACTATGTGGAGACAGTTGTCTTTTTGCAGAACACGTTGCATCCAGGAATCTGATGTAAAGCTATCTTTACCTCTCTTTAGCCTGTCCTATAAGTTGTCACTGAAATAAAAGCATGACTTCTTTAGAATCTGCTTCCCGTCTTGTTCAGTTTATACAGGCCAATGTTAAACTACATCTCCCATGTGGTGTCACCAAATTGTAAAGACCAAAAAAAACAGCCTACCAGCAATGAATTGGTAGATAGAGGAGAAAAAAAACCCAGGGGTTTAATGTTAAAGGTCAGGAGTGTAGAGGCAAAGAAGGGAAAGAGCTGGACAATTTTATTCCCAGTCTAACTAAAACCTGCTGCAATTGTCTGGATAGGTCATGTGAGTGTGCCTCATATAAGTCCCCTCTTCTGAAGCAGTGGAGCTGAAGACAATCTATCTAAGGGACTGAGTGAAGCATCATAATTCATCATGGCTCTGACCTGTCAAGAAGCTGTTTAATTTCTTATATGTCAATTAAGCCCAAAGGAGGGGAAGGCCCCAGTCATGACTGTTGTGGAGAACATTGCTGCACCCAGTAAATACAGCCTCAGAGTCAGCCTGACATTTGCACTGTAATGGGGTCCTTCTCTCTCCCACCACCAACCATGCAGGCAGGGCTGAGAACCAGAACAGCCTGAACACGCACCATGGATTTGAATTAGAAAGCAGGGTGCACCTTTAGATCATTATACAGGCAGATACCACGTAGGTACTTCCAGAGAAGATCCTGCTTACTTTAGCAAAAAGTAGCTGCCTTCCTGCCTTCTAATGTGTTCATTTAAGCCTGGAGAAAGGAAGATTTTCCCTTGGTCAAAGATGATCAGGTTAAAGATCACTTAAGCAAACCTGACACATACAAATCCATGGGCCCGGATGGGCTGCACCCCTGAGTGCTGAGAGAGCTGGCAGATGTTATTGCTAAGCCATCCTCCATCATCCTTGAAAGGTCATGGAGAACAGAAGGGGTACCTAAGGACTGGAGGAGAGCCAGTGTCACTCCAGTCTTCAAAAAGGGCAAGAAGGAGGACCCAGGAAACTACAGGCTGGTCAGCCTCACCTCCACCCCTGGAAAGGTGATGGAACAGCTCACCCTGGAGGTCATCTCTAAGCATGTGGAAGAAAAGAAGGTTGTCAGGAGTAGTCAACATGGATTCACCAAGGGGAAATCACACCTGACCACCCTAATAGCTATCTGTGATGGAATGACTGATTGGGTAGATGAGGGGAGAGTGGTGGATATTGTCTACCTTGAACTCAGCAAGGCTTTTGACACTGTGTCCTACAACATCCTCATAGGTAAGTTCAGGAAGTGTGTGTTAGATGAGTGGATAGTGAGGTGGATTGAGAACTGGCTGCATGGCAGAGCTCAGGGGGTTGTGATCCAACAGCACAGAGCCTAGCTGGAGGCCTGCAGCTAGTCATGCTTCCCAGGGGTCAGTACTGGGTCCAACTTATTCATCAATGACCTGTATGAAGGGACAGAGTGCACCGTCAACAAGTCTAATCATGATGCAAAACTGGGAGAAGCAGCTGATACACCAGAAGGTTTTGCTGCCATTCAGCAAGACCTGGACAGGCTAAAGAGGTGGGCAGAGAGGAACCTAATGAAGTTCAACAAAGGCAAGTGTAAGGTCCTGCACCTGGGGAGGAATAATCCCATGCACCAGTACAGGATAGGGGTTGACCTGCTAGAAAGCAGCTCTGCAGAGAAGGACCTGGGTGTTCTGGTGGCAAGCTGACCATGAGCCAGCAGGGTGGCCTTGTGGCCAAGAAGATCAATGGTACCCTGGGACCCATTAGGAGAACTGTGGCCAGAAGATCAAGGTTGTCCTCCTCCTCTACTCTGCTGTGGTGAGGCCGCATCTGGAGTGCTGTGTCCAGTTCTAGGCTCCCCAGTTCAAGAGAGATGGCGAGCTACTGGAGAGGGTCCAGCAGAGGACTACAAAGATGATTAGTGGACTAGAGCATCTCTCTTGTGAGGAAAGGCTGAGAGGGCTGGGCCTGTTTAGCCTGGAGAAGAGAAGACTGAGAGGGGATCTTATCAATGTCTGCAAGTATCTTAAGGGTGAGTATAAAGAAGGTGGGGCCAGGATCTTTTCCCCAGCAACAGAACAAGGGGCAACAGGCACAAACTGCAACATGGGAATCTCCGTGTGAATATGAGGAACCACTTCTTTACTGTGAGAGTGACAGAGCACTGGAACAGGCTGCCCAGGGAGGTTGTGGAGTCTTCTCTGGAGACATTCAGAACTTACCTGGACACAATCCTGTGCAACCTGCTCTAGGTGAACCTGCTTTAGCAGGGGGTTGGACTAGGTGAACTCTGGAGGTCACTTCCAACCCTGAACACTCTGTGATTCACAGCCAAATAAGTGTTCTTCATCCCCATGTTGTCTGCGCTCATTCTGAATACCTGAATTATTTATTATTATTTAAGCTATCTCCAGATAACGTGTACCGACCCCGCAGGTAAGCCTTCATGAAGAAGTAATTTGTTAGTTTTTTGGCAGTATGTTTGTCCTAAACATTTATCGTGTTGTGCTATTCTGAGAAGTGGCGTGATGAAAACAACAACAAAGAGCTCCATGTTCCAAGAGACTTACTACATTCCTAATTAAATGTGGTTAGAAAATACCTCAAAAGATGCTAGATCTAACTTTTATCCTACAGGCTCAAGGTGAGATCTGACCATCAGCCAGGCTTTCCCTTTACTTCACAGCATTGCCAACAATGACCTGCAGCACCATGTACTGACTGACAGCTTCACCGTGGCTCAGACACTTCACAACAGTGGAAGATCTGGCCCAGGGATCCCCTCAGCAATGTCCCCCTAAGCAAGTGCCTCACGGGGATCTGCAACATCCTCTGAAGTGCCAGAGCTCAACCACTGCAGCAAGCAGGAACTGAGCGTTTTGGGGAACTACATTCTGGCAGAAGAAACTGCAAGAACCAGGTTAGGGCACAACCAAGACCTCCCCTAATGACATAGCTGAAATGGTTTAAGAGTTACGAATCCAACTGTTTGCTTCGGCTTCAGTTGCTGTCAGGATGCTGCAAGTACCTGCATGTGAACTAAATCAGTTTAATGTGATTTAAATTTACCTGGCTGGGATTGCCCTGAAACAGGCCAGAGGCACACACAGGATTTGTTTGACCCCTGGTCTGCAGCTGTATTAATCTGCAGCTGAGGGGCAGTAGTGAACCAGAAGGGGTAGGTTCTTACGCTACTCAGTCATATCTGCACTTGTACGTACCCCTTTATAGGAGTAAAATGGCATTTTTACAACGTAGCTGAAAGGCAGGAGTGCCGTTTGAAGTATTATTTTAATACTTTAGATTTTTACCATAGGTCATATATGTGACAGAATAGCCAGAGATTTAAGTGGCAAGAGAGCCACTTAAACCAGAATAAATTATATATAGCAAACTCCTGCTTTAGATTTCAAAGTGGATAGACACAGCTACTCACCCACACTGAACCAATGTGCTATTTTTCAGAACAGAATCACACCTTGAACAAATAAAAATGCTTTGTAAAGGTTATAATCAATTACTTTTTTCTTATAACTGTATATTTGTGCTGTATCTCAAATTATTCTTTTTTTCTCCGTTCCTCTTCCTCTTCTACTTGAATCAACTATGGGAATTGCAACCAAGGTTGCAGCCAGGTTCCCAGAACTATATTATTGTTTTACTGTGGACCTGCAGCAACTGGTTGGGCAGTAATAGCCCTCTTCTCCCATTAGATATTATGCTCATCCTGGCCATAATATAGTAGAAGTCAGATTCTCATCTAACCTGAGGGGACTGTTTCCTTTATTCATTTCCCCACCAAACTGCAAACACCACAATAATATATTCTGACTAAAAGAAATAAAAAGGTTCCTGTAGCTATAGTTTAGGTTTGTGTATGCTGCTGAAAGAGGTCAGCTCTGTTAATGGCATGTGAGAAGTATGTATACAAATGTGCTCACTGCTGGGCAATCACCAGCCTTTAATGTGTAGAGAAATCAGCAGAGACTCATATGTATGTTTTATTAATTCTTCCTCTATCCTGGTCTGTGCAGGCCTGGTGCATGCAGTTATTTAGGAATTTACATACCATTGGTTCTACAGTTTGAGACCAGATAAGAAAGTTGATTAACTACCACACAAATAAATTTGGTGATGTTTTTGAAGAGTCAAGGCCTACGTGTAGTCATGCTGCAGTTCTGCTGGAAAACTGTGAAGCAGGATGCCAGCACCTATCAAACGAGTAAGGTGAGCTACAGCTCACAGACAGCTTATTCTGACACTGAACAGAAGAATCACACCTGATTCCCCATTCCAACCCGACGTTTCATTTGCTCTGTGAATGTTAAAGACAAAGAGGAAGACAAGGTTCAACATTTCCAGGTACACTGTGTAGAGACACATAAAATTTTACTTCCCTTGCAAACAGAGTCCCTTTTTAGTTGCCTGCAAAAAAAACCCCTGCAGCTTTTCCTATGCTATTTGACAAAAGTAGAACATATTGTTCTATGGGTGGCTGTTTTGTGGCTTTTTTTCCAGCTTACAAGCCTAAGATGGGGAACAAGGACATATTCTCCAAGTTTTCCAAGGGAAGCTGGAAGAGCATCTTTGCTGCAACAGACGCATGAAAGGAGTTCTCAGAATGCAAGGCAGGTGACCAAAACATAGACTACAATAACAAGCAGCATAGAAAAAGCCAGAGAATATGGCAATTGCTTCTGAGGAAATAACTGCAGTGTCTGTAGGGCAATATTCATATTTCAGCTGTTAAAGGCACTCAAAGCAGCAAGCATGATCACCAGCTGCTCTGTAAGTTTCATATAACTGAGAGGTATTTGAATCAGATATATGGGACTGTCCTTCACAACACAAGTTACATTATATTCAGGTTAGTTTCCCCACTTCCATACAGAAAATGATAGGCAGAGTGCTAGATGTGTTTTTACCCTTTACAGTTAAATAGACCCACTGTACAGCCAACAACTGCTCATGAGCCAGATTCTAGGGCATGGAAGAGCTCAAGGGTTTGCTCCCTCATTCACAGAGACAGTAAGTATATTAGCATCTGTGAATAGCCTATACCATCAGGAGAGTCATTGCCAAGCATAAACTAAATAAAACCTCCACAAAGTGTGAAAGTTAAGTCTGATTTCTTATTCTGACAGAATCACTAATAATGGCTTAAATTTTGAATCACAGCTGTAATCCTATTCCAGAAAGCCTTTCCAAAGCCAAGACAGCTTCTTGGTCAAGCAAATATGACAATTGCACAGAAGTAAAATAGAAGGTTTTGCAGTATTTAGTCTTAGAAAAGAGTAAAGGACTATGTTTGGTTGCTTAGATGTATCTATGGTACAGATATGTGAGGTTGAGGCTTGAGAATACGAGAGATATATTGCACATACCTGGTTCTGAAATGTGTCAAGAGTGGATCCACGTCCAGTAAGTCTCATATGTAGAAGATAAAGTTAAGCTGCTTCCCCATGAGCACCGTTCTTTTTGCCATGCCCCTGTAAGGCTGGAATCAGCTTAGCAAGCAGGCAAAGAACAGCAAGCATCTGTCCCTCTGTCCCTATGGACTTTATCCAGTGATGTTGGTGATGGAATGAGATTCTGTTCAGAAGATCCTGGCCAGCGGAGGTGTGCAGTAACCTGTGACAATTTACCACAAGAGAAAACAGACCACTGGGAAGTGACAAAAGATGACAACTGATTGTATAGGTATTAAACAGGCACAAGTCTGTATTTCCCACAGAAACGTCTAGACCTCTCCACAGAGAAGTCAGTCTCATTCACTGCCTCTAAGGAACCTGATTCCACCGCATATATGAAAATGTGAAAAAAAATTTTCACACTTAAATCACTTAGCCCTTTCCCATTACAACTCATGGATCTGGCTGGGACCAAGGGCACAAAATAATAGTTTCCCTGCCTTCCAATTATTCCACATTTATGGCAACAGGAACCAACATCCAATAAGGCCATACTAGTCCACACCACAGCTGAACAGGTGTCTCTAGAAGGATGTAAAACCTTGGCACAGCAAGATATATGTCTCAAGTGAGTCAAATTCTACTGTCAGGTGGAAGGAAATAGACTCAGAATGATTATGTATGAACTCACATCAATACCAGTTCCTGAAAGCAGAATTTGACTGAGAGTATCTGCCCTAGCTGATTTTACTAGCATGTGCCATATTAAAACCTCCCATCAGTACAGAAAGAACTCTGCATAAGTTGGCACAAAACAGAAGCTTTTCTGCTCAGGTTAGCAGCGTTCCTGCTGGACAGGGCTGAGCTGAAGTTCACTGGAATCCCAGGCAAGGCAAACACCACTGTAGATTCTAAGACCCAAGCAATTCAATGCTGATTAAACCACTTACCTTTGAGAAGGTAGGGCCAATGGTGCTTAAAGTGGGGTGAGGCTCAATGTTTTGCTGACTGCTGTTGAAATTGGTAACAGACTTTGCATATTATATCACCAGGTTTTTCTGGTTGTATTTCATATGCAGTGTTTTTCTGCTTTTGACTTTGAGGTGTGAGGGGGAAGGCTCTAATCATATGGCCTTGTGCAGATGCTCCATTTGCATTTCTATTAATCCAGGCCCTCCTGGAGACGTTTGAGCATAGGCACAGCATGCTCTGCGTTTGAACTTGTGAGAACCCACACCACTGCTTAATAACTTAATACATATGTATAGCCTCCTTCAGACAGCCCACTAGGAGGCAGAAGCAGGGGGAGGCGCTATTAGTGCATAGGCTGCAGGGCTCTATGTAAATGCATTTTGACAAGGAGGATACCTTACCGAATAAAGAACCCAGCTCCTTAGTGCTGGGCTGGTGCTGATTTAGGTCAGAAAACCTGTTTTACCAGAATTCGTACAAATGAGAGCTCACAAGGATCTGCTGGAGAATGTTTAAGGTGTCTAGCGACTTTGCTCACAGCACTTGAATGTAATGATGATACATTCCATACAAGCTGTCCTACAGGAACAAAAAGTAAGGCTGGATCTTTGTCCCCCTCTACTTTTATCTTCCCTGAACACCTCCTCAGAATGATCCCCAACCCTGTCCCAGCAAACTGCCACAATAACCACAAGAAATGGCAGATTCCCCATGTCTGAAGTGTTTAATAGCTAATGGTTTAAAGCAGCAACCTCTGGGCCAAGATCTCTTACTATAAAATAGCTTTCATTGGAAAATAGAGTCAAAAGGGAAAGTTTTTTAGAGAAAACATGCTCTGGAGCCCATTTCTGCAAAACACATCCAAGAGGACAGATAAAAGCCCGCCCCGATGTCAGCACAGATGGGTGCAGACAGGGTCCCAAGGCTGCTACGCTAGCATGCCTACACAGCCTGCGACCGGACTGTCTCCTGCCAGTGGGGAGAAGGGAAAAACCTCTCCAACCCAAACACACCCTTGTTCTTGCAGAGCCACGCCAAAAAAATCTGTCAGCCACCTTGCTGCTTCTCCTTCCTGGGATTCCCTGGCCCAAGACTTGCTCTGAAAGAGGCCAGGAAGGGATTTGAACCAAGTTTGGCCACATCCAGAGTGAGTACCAACAGCAACAGGCAGAAGACAAAGGGAGGAAGGACTGATTCTGGATGTCTTTTTTCCTCTCAAAATATTGTATTGTTCATTTTCACACAAAACAAAAACTAACCAACTTCCTAGATTTCCTCTCTCCATAATTCCCGCTTTCCAGCCAGCTCCAGCAGATGTTGTAAAAAGTTAATGTGAAACACTCTGCAAGGATGACGCCATTTTATAATTGTCCTACCCTTAAAATAGAAAGTGTCCATTGCTCTCTCCAACCCCAGCGCCCCTCTGAAGTGCACATTAAAGTCTTCTCTATATAGGCCTAGCTGCCTGTGAAATTGGTTTACACCAAATTCCAGGAAGAGGCTCTTAGCCGTCCCATAATAAAATAAACCACGTGTGGTGGATGCTAACCTCCAGGACTGACACTCAGCTGCAGACAAAATAGCCACACAGGCAGTAAGCGATCCAACCCATCACCTTTAAAGTGGCAGCTGCAGACAAATGGAAAAATGACATGCTGGAAGAAACACTGAGAGAGGAAGAAGAGAGCCCAGGTCTGAGAGTCAATCTTAGCCCATCAGGTAAAGAGAACAGATACATGTAGGGATAATTGGTGATGAGACACTTGAAATTAGGTGCATGATAGGTCCACCACTGCCCGGCCACATTCATTTTTGTTACACTCAATGAGCGCTGGTGGGTGGGGGGGAGTTAAGAATATTTCTTAAACCTTTGCATCCTCCTGTCACATTTCCATGACTCTGTATCTCCCTCATAGACACACAGACAACTGTCCTGTGCAGGCTGTCACCCATACAGCTCTGCTGTGGACGTGTGGCTGCAGGCAGAGCTCGCGACACAGGCCCTGGTCTTGTTCCCACAAATCTCGGCAGAAGGTAACAAAGCTCAGCCTGCCCATGGCCGTACCCTTACCCTCCAGCACCACGTGCTGCTCACAGCAGCCCACCACAAAGAGTGGAACAGGCACCCAAGACAGGGCAGGGTGGCAACCCCAGTTTCCAGCTGATGGGGAGCTCCAAAGGCAAGGGTAGAAGGGGAGGGGGGGGGGGGTGGTAGCCCCAGCTTGCCCTCACCCACACTTGTGAGAAGACGTGGTGGATTAAACCCCAACCTGGTGAGCAATGGGAGAGGGCTGCTCCTCTGCACTGCCACCCTTTTCAAAATTACATATTCTGACTTCCCTTAAGTGAAGTTTTTCATCCCAGAGCCTACAGACACAGCAGGAGAGGGTAGGGAGGGAAGGCTGGCAGCCCACAGGCCAGACTTTGTACGCCATTTTGAGTGCAGCACCTCCAGGCTGCTGCTGCCACAGGCCTGGTCCCCCGGGGCAGTGAGCTGCCAGCTCCCGCACCATGGGCACCGGCCTCTGCTTGCCTCGCACAAGCAGGGAGACAAGAGCAGCCGGCCCTGGGGCAGCACGTGTTCTGCAGGGCCAGCACCTCCACTCCCAGAGCTGGCACCAGGGTCCCACAGGTGCAGAAAAGAGCCAGCAAGCATCAGGCCTCTTTTTCCCCCCTCCCAATCAGCAACCGATTGTATGGAGTCATCCCTCAAACCACTAGAGCCATAGTTGAGAAAGGCAAAGCCCAGCCTCCTGCCGTCCCACACCAGCAGCAGCTGTCCCTTCCAGTGGCCACAGGCAGCAGCACTCCTCGCTGAGGCCAGCAATGCCCACTGTTTCCCCCTTTCCTTATGAGCTCCTTGCAAATTACGTGAACCCATACTTATTAATTTACATTAAGTTCATTTAACACCAATGAAAGAAACCAGAAGTGTCTAATGAGCAAAATGTAACGAGCTACCAGCTACTGCTAATCATGTTCAGTTTATGCATTCTTGCTTCATTCTTATAGAGTATTATTGTAGAATAAATGCTTTACTCTTATCTTACAAGAGAAAAAAAATAAATTCTCTAGGTATTGTACTAGTGAATAACAAAGGAATGAACAAGCTTAATAATCTCCAGTCTGGTTTTCCACCGCACATAATGATAGAGATGCTGTGAATTCTGTGGACAAAGTACATGAAGAAGCACCCACAAGTACTGAAAATTTAATTAGAAGTCAGAAAGCCATTGCAATGAAGACTCAGCAGAAAGCCATTTATTTTTAAAATCTAATATATTCTTCATGACTAAAGGCTAAAGCACACGCTGACTTACACATTTAGCTGTAACTGATTTAAGCTACTTGATGATTTTTTTGCGCACAGGGTGGCGCTCAATTTGCAATGGAGTAAATTGGCAGAATTTAATTTGGTGGATTTTTTTAACTCTGCAAAAAGAATCCTCATTAAAACCTCACGATAGGCTGTATACTTTTTTCATCATTAACCAGCCTAACTGCAGGTAAAAGAGATACAATTATGGATTTATATAAATCCTATTGTCAATTTACAGCTCAAAGACTGGTGAGTTACCTCATTTTAAATAGGTTATTTTTTCCCCTTAACCTTTCTTTGTTTTAATGAGGATTTGGTTTGTCATTGTTGGGGCGCCTGTTTGCAGGAAAGTTTCTCATCATGTGAAGGAGGTGTAAGGATTAAGGATAGAAGATCCTCTGCTGAATTTCAAACTCCATCACAGACTGTGGCCTGGACATTCAGCCTTTAAACAGTCACCTTTCCAGGAGTACAGATGGACCTCAGCTGCTGCTTCCCCACCCTCTCTGCCCCACAACAGGTCTCATGCTTTGGGGCTTTCCACTTCACCCGTGCCGAGTTTTTCCTTCCTTGCTGTGCCTCATTTAATCCCATCTCCCATCAAAGCACCATCAAATTCTTTGTTGTGTCCCATTCAACACCACTGGCAACTCTGGGTTCAGTCCACATGGGTTATGTAGAAAATGGATGGGAAGATGCAACTTAAATCCATGAGCTCCCAAAAGAAGACGACAGTCAGTGCAGTTGCTGAGAGACCCTTCTGCTTGATAGGAAGCTCAAAAGAATGTCCCACCATAGCCAACGAGGCAGATTCTCAGGTGACAGATTGCACAAATTACAGCAGCTGAGCATCTGCCCCACTAAATGTTTTTCCATTAATTTCAGAGATTAACTAAACTTCTAAATTTATTTCTTACTCTCTACATAGGTTGACATGTTATGCAAGGGGAAGACTGCCATACAGCATATTAATTTGTAACAGCAACTGGGATTGTGACTGCTCCTCTTGTCTGACCGAAATGCTGCCTCTCCTTTCCTCCATCAATCTCCCCCAGCAGCTACCAAGCTTGGGGACTGAAGGGATGACACCAGGAGGGAGCAAGTGGGTAGCGTCATCTTTCACCAGGCTGTTACCCACGCCCTTGACTTGAATACTTGCAGAAATTTGCTTATGAATTAATCACTCATCTTTATTTTAAATACTACTCCACAACATATGAGAATGGATATAGCAAGCCAAGGGTGAAGGGATTGTTCTCATAAGCAGACTGAAGAAAGAAATGAGAAACACAAAGAAAAGGGATTTGTAAGAGGGGCTGGATTTTAACCTTCCTTGGGGTGAGGGAATAAGCGCGGCTACTACTCTAAGCACTTAGATGTTGAAAGCTGTTGTTTCTCCTCTTTGAACTTTTTACCAGATGTAGCAATTAAATTATAAAGTTGTCTTTAGCTCATTAGCTGATGAGTTAATTATATGCCAGAATTAACCTTTGTTAAGCTCTTAATAGAACCTCTTTTATCTGAGTAGCCACAGCCTGTGTTAAAATTCTTAATGATCTGGGCTAAAAATCAATAATTTGTATGACTTCCTTGTATGAACTGGGAATTAAATGTAACTCTAAAATGTACTATAATGATAACCTCAAGCCGAAATTGAAATAAAGATATTCCTTGGTGATTTCAAGGACAACACTTTCACCAGTGCAGAGGCCATGCAAGTCACTAAAGAACATTGCCACTGGGGACAGCTCTCCTGCCTGCAGCACAAAGATAAATCAAGCTGAGACTAAGACCAAGATTTTGGTTTTTCAAGTATTTTTGTGCTGCAGCCCTGCATTTCACATTTATGATCTTCCTGTACATACCAATGTTCAGTCAGGAGTGACTGTTCTCTTCGTTACAAGCTAGAGGAGTGGATTCATTCTGAAACCTAATATACCCCTATCAATGATCAAAAGCAGCTAATCATTCCCCCATGCAGAGTTGATAGATGATGTGCCATGCTTTTCCCCATATAATCAATTGCTAGCAGATTTGACAAGAACTCAGCAACCGTTCTGCAGTTCAGTTTGTGTTAAGGTTTTTATATTTGAAGGAGAAAAAGTCCTATTGTTTGACACATATTGTATGTGTTCAGCAGAAGACAATTGAATATCTCTTACTGAATGTTACTTTGTATAACTTCCGTGTATGAACTGGGGAGATGCATCACTAAATTTATAAAATCCTCAGTCTGAAGTGTCAACAATCAATAGTTTAATGCTTTTTCTTTTCTTTGGGTTCCTATTTCAGCCACCCACAGAAGCCAAACTTCATATACCTTTCCATACCAACACAGAAACAAGCCATCTTTAAAACTGAAGACTGACATTACCGGTTGAAATTCTTGTGACTTCAGCAAGGTCTGGGCCAGACTTATCAAGAATTGTTCTCCATAACCTTGAGTTATACTGTGAGCAGCCAGACTGTCACCTTGAGGTTCATTTTCTTCCCCTAGTGCCAGAGGACAGCTCCTCCCTGGGGGATGGGCAGGCATGGCTCCCTGACAATGTTAAGGTGTGCCTCACAGCCTACACCACGCCTGTTAGCCTGCGTGGAAGCCCAGAGTTGAGCTAATTTGCAAGCCTCACCATTCATGTGTTAATTGTTATTAATTGAGGGGAAGAAAAAAATCAGTAAAAATAATGACAATTCATAGATAGTTTTTGGTCTGATAACAAGTTTACTCTAAGTATTTGTGAGGGGATGAATAGGAAGAAAATAAAGATAACATTTCAGTTTCACAGTTAAGAATAAAACTATTGTCATAAAAGGTTTCAAGCATTTTCCAGCTAAAGGAATTCTTTGCATACATTTAACAGCATGGCCCTGTTTGTGATATTTACATTAAAAAACACATGTGTAGGGTCCACAAATGTAAGGCCTCCCAGACATGCCAGGATGCTGGAGAATAGTCTAAATGGACTGACCTCTGACAACTGGACCTCGTAGTAGAAGGTGTCTCCTTGGGTGCTATAGCTGGGGTAACTCCATTTGAACAGATAGGGTAAGGCAGGCTGGAAGATGGGAATTATCAGTCAAGATTGCTCTGCCAACAGGCACAGTTCATTGTATGATAGCAGACTGAAGGTTGTACTATTCCCTGGAGCCAGTTTGATAAATAAGAAGGTTATGGGTATGTGACTGTTCAAGCATGAAGAAATTTTTGTTGATATATTCTCAGAAACTAATTTTTTTTTTCTTTAATAACCTGCAGGGCTACTCTTCAGCAAGATTACCAGTCAACTCTGATAGCCTAGGCTAGAATAAGCTGAATCACACTCCAGTTCTTTAAAAATCTGTTTTTGTTACTGGCTTGCTTTAACTGTGCATAAGAAAGTGCGATACAGGCAAAGTATAACTGGGTCTTTTCAGCTAACTAAAAGAGAAGAAGTTATCAGAGAAAGGTTACACCTCTTTAAAGATGCAAATTGATAATGGAGCTGTATATCAAAACAACAAGAGTAGTGTTCATTTTTAAAAAGGTGCAAATTGCTAATCTTACTTCAGGCTTTTATTTTTAATACCTTATTAAGAGTTTCTATTGGTGAAATCCTACACAACATTAAACACATAAAAAACATGAAATATGGTACGCTGAGGTTCCGTAGCATTCTCCAGTCTCACTTCTGAAATGCAGTGCTCTCAGCTACCAAATCCTGCCACTTCCACTGAATACTGCAGACGAGTCAAAATAAAAAATTTCCGTTCCCACACCTACAGAAAAGGATTGTGTGTTGCCTCTCACTTCTCAATACACACAAATAGGGAGCACAACAGCAGAAAGGGACTTACAGAGCAGGACCTGCCCGTGCCAGGCGTCAGGCCAGGAAGCCAACCCTGGGCATGGTTACCCTCAGAGGGCGGCAGGCCACAGAGCCAGGCATTTCTAGGTTCTTGTAGGCAAAGTTCCATTTTCTTTTAAAGTATTTAAGAGTCTAGTAAGGATACTAGAACACAGGAGAACCTTAGAGTTGGCCCAGAAAATCAAAGCCCTAAATGAAAGACCAGTTTCTAATACAATACCTCCCCTCCTTGGCCAGGTTAACTTGGTTTAATTTGACAAATACTAATAAGAAATTACCTGTCTGCTCGCCAGTGATCAGCCAAAAAAGAACCCTCCACAGACTTCCTCTCCCTTGTGTCTTACTGTGAGATGTCAGACAAGACACTAGCTTTCCTGCTGTGCTGAACAGCCTGCCTCCTTCCTCCTCTATAAAAAAATCAGATCCTGCAATTCACCGTTGAAATTATGAGCTGCCTTAAGAAATTTCAGCTCCCCAAAACTCCATCATACCCAGAGCTTAAATCTGTCGCTGTCTTTATCTTTTTTAATTTATTTTTTTTTAAGAACAAGCTCTCCAACCCCTTGTGCAGTTCCTTTCAATTTCGTTTCTCACCTGCCTGACAAGAGGCAGAAGTAGGAATTAGCATTGCTTTCACCTCCTCCCCCTCTCCTCACATCTCAGGGCATTGATGTTTCTCTCTCCATCAGACAACCCAGAACCTGACCTGGAGCCAGATGGACAAGGTCACGGTTCTGCTCTCCAAGGGCCTGATAACTCATCCAAAAGCATCTTGAAACTGTCCACAGACTTCAGTGGCCTTCAACCAATCTTATGGCCACACAGTGTGAGACAAGCATCCAGAATGACTGCAACAGAGTACACCAAGACCCTGCCCTGGGTACCAGGTACTCAAGAAGTCTGTTGGCTGCTTAATTTGACCTAGATCCCCCAAAACCACCACACTTTTTCAAAACTGGTGCTGGAGACATTCATTTTGCTCTGCATGCCAGGCAGGGCAAAGCAAGGTGGAATAATAAATTAAGCCACAAAGCATTAATCACCCCCAAAATAAGCCATTTAAAGGACATCAGTTTTTTAATCACATTCTTTGGGCAGATGGTGAAACTTGGGAGGCATGTGGGAAAAAGACAGCCTTCATGTATACTTTGTATGGTTTCAGAAACACAGTGCTGAAGTTTCTAAGATGCATTATGGTAAAAGATCAGAAGGGTTGCTTAGATGTTGATTTGACTGTGCCTCGTTCAGTCTCAAATCATCTTCCCTCTCCTGCATCATCAAAAAACATATGTGGCAAAACACAGAGCCACTCCAGTTCTGCACTGAGGCTGAAAGAGGCTGCACCTGAACTTCAAAGGAGTGGCATGCAGGCGCTGGTCTGTCCACTTGCTCCCCGATCCTGGACCAAAGCCTTTATTCAGCCCACTTAGCTACACTTCAGAACTGGTCCCTATCTCTCAGTCGGTCCTCCTGCTGCCCCTCCAGCCAGTCATCTTGCTAGGCTGGGTAGTATAATTCTGCAAATTAACTTTATAACAGGATCAGTCACAGAAAACTCTAAATTTAACCTTTGACCCTACACAATTGCCTCCACAGGGATATGAGCAGCTCCTGGTTCATGAAGCAAAAATTCAGCTTGCATGGGCAAAAATACTTTCTTTCATGACAGAAATTTGCAATGATACACTGACAAAAAAAAAAAGAAATAAATGGTTTTCACTGGGTTGTAAAACTGGTAGAAATGCAAAATTTCCTAGCTTTGTGTATAGATGAGATGTCAAGATGATTTGAAATACTTCTTAGAGGTAAGAGCAAAAAAGAATGAATAAATAACATACAACATATGTGGAATGTAAAGAAACACTGTAATTTGCCTCATTTTTTCACAGAACAGAAATACATAAACATGAACATGCCAGGGAGAAGACATGATGCTAAGCTACTGCAGTGATATGTGCTTTAGGTACGTGGGTAGGTAGAATGGATGGATCCACAATAAACTCATTACACCTTATTTATTACTTGTCTCAATCCATATGTTATTTCCCACTGTCCTTAGCATATTCTTTTGTGTGCACAGAGTTCAAGTAAAATTCTGAACGTTACAAATCCATAAGCCAGAGTGAGATTCAGCTAATGGAAAAAGGACCAAGCTATCACCCCAAAGTTGCCTCACGTTTTGCTTGGTTCTTTTCTCCTCAAAAGCACACCTGTGTTTTGCTCTAGTGGACCAAGGAAACCACATCACCTCTTGACTCTTTACTCCGTTTTCAAGTTTTTTCAATTTTAGCTTCTAGAGGCCAAATGGACTAGAATACAACTATTATTGTCCTGCTTTCTATAGCCTGCAGGGAATTCTTCTGTGTGTATGTATGTTTGTACACGTACCCTGACATGACTTTTTTAGGTGTCAGTTTTATGACAGCATGTGTCTAAGCACACAATTTGCCTACTTGTTCCAATACAGTGATCACCATGAAGGCAACTGGATAGGTAAGAAAACAACACACCCTGTCTCTATCTAATAATAACCAGCACAGTTTGAACAGTTACACACATATACAGAAAAACCAGCACTGCCAGTCACTGCTATGAAACCATCACCAGTAACCAGTGCAGCTCATCCTAGCTGCATGTCAGACCTTACACAGATAACTGCACTACACCAAAGTAGATAAAACCCACATGCTGATTTGCGTGGTGCTTATGTTGCAATTTGCACAGGTTCTCCTGAGACAGTTTCTCTCCAGTGACCCATGCTGAGCAAGCCATGACCACATAAGCCTCTACTACAGATCAAATATCAAGTCTTGAGCTTCTCACTGCAACTCCTTCACACACGAAAACTAGCCCAAGCACATCTACACATGTGGCAATTTTATCTCAAACTGTGCAGTGCAGATAAGGACTTAAATCCAACTTTTTCTACACTGCTGAGTCACTGGTGCTATGTTTGCACAGCCAAACGTCAAGACAACCTTTGCCTTCTTATAAACAATGGCCCAGTCATTTATATAACTAACATTCTGCTGCTCCACAGGGTGTTACTTGTCTTGGGATCCGGTCTGCCTGAACTCAACATTCTTGACAATGTCAGTTGGTCCACCTGGGACATGGACAGCTGAAACCGTGTGAAGACTCACCTCTCTGGAAGGAGTACAAGGACTCTTAGAGCAATCATGAATGTGCAGTTGAAGACACAGCTCACCACCTGAAGGTGGCTTGGTTGAATAAATAGTGAATGGAGTATTAGTTGCATGTTTACAACCCTTACAATTATGGAGGCCTTGTCATCAATCATCTTAGGGAGTGTGATTCAAATTAGCAGCTATGATCAAATTAACCTGGCTGTCAGGCAAAGTGGTCACACATAGAAGAAATCCTATTAATTTGCTATAAGCATTGTTTTGGCTAAGTCATTGCAATTAGGTAGAACGATTTCTTTACTGTAGCCCATAAGTCACAAAGCCAATAGGCAGTTGGAAAATTTTGTGCTGTTTATGTGATTGCCAGATTTTTAATAATTATATGTCAGATTAAATTAGCTGGCTCTGCTGTTTTGTCCATGGTCAAAAAAAAATTTTACTAGGTCTTAACTCTTTTTAATTCAAGACAGAAAGGATTCAAACAAAAGAAAATTAAGACATAGAGGCTTTAAAGGTAGCTAAGGCTCACCAGCAGCTTCTGCCACTGCATCACTATCCTCATGTTTTGTAGCGAGGTGTTTTGTGTTGCTCATTCTGTTTGCCTAGGCCAGTGGAAGCCTTTGCTCTGTCTGTCAAAAGTAATCCTAATATTAGGAGACTCCAGGCAAAGGATTGAACATGGCCTGGCACTCCCTGTGGCTGTTTGTTTGATGCTGATTTCACAGCCATTGAATGAGCCCTTAACCTCATCACTGGCAGCTCCTTTTTGGCAGAATGTCAGGTAACAAAACTAGCCTTGAGAAATGCCAGACTTTGCCAGTTCCTCTTCAACAGAAGATCCAGTTGTTTTGTCAGCAGTTATTCAGCCCTTGATATTCCCAGGTCATTTTCACCAAGCTCAGAGCAGAAGTGGAAACGCTGTCCACACTGCATCCCACTTGTGCTAAACTACTCTCAAAACTGCTAGGGTAAGAGCTGTAGGATTTTAAATATAATCCCACTAATTCTCAAAACATGCATTTTGTACCATAGAGGAATCAAAATAAATAAATAATTTACTTTCTAGCTTGGACTAAGATGATACCAATAGGTGGAGTTGGTTATAGTCAGGCAAGGAAAAGGACTAGTTCTAACCCATAAACATTGGGAAAAAGATATTTCTAGGCAGATCCACAATGAAGAGAAAAAAGGTAAACTTTGTTGCTTGAAAAACACACCTGTTTTTGTATCAATGCTGTCTTTTTTTATCAATAATCAAATTAGTTAATATACCTGTTAACTGACTGACTAAATGCCCACATTTTTTCCATACTAAACCCTTACTGTATTCAGTACCTATCAGCCAGAAGTCAACATTTCTGATCTAGCAGGCTCAAAGACAGTTCCAGACTTTTAACCCTCAGTAACTCACAGTAAATTAGGTCAGATTTTCTCTCCTTGTTGTTTAATTTCTGGGAGGAAGTGATACGTTTGAAGTACCTGCTGATGAGCTGGTATGGCAGAGCTAATGCCAGGAATATGGATTCTCTCTCACAGTTCATGTGTATCTTCAATATGATCTCCATTTCTTTCCCGTTTAATATATGTATCTATATATGTATACAGATACCTATTTCTTAGCTGGTGGAGGGGGACAAAACCATCTCCAGTTTCTCTTGAACAGCAGGCTGTTGTTTCAAATCAGAAGTCCTTAATTATTACTAAGCTTCCTTCACTTATATGTTATGCTGACAATCCATCTTCACACTGATAGTTATACTCAGACAAATAAACCCATGTGCAGTAGCCTTCAAGGAGTTTGTTGTGCTATTCAGTAACATGTAACAAGAGCAGCATGTGAAACTCACCATTTTGCAGGTTTTACCAACCTGTTTCTGAGGCCATCCCAAAAAAGAAGATGCTGTTTTCAGACAGGAATGAATTGCTGTGACCAGTTTTCTGAGCGCACACTGGTGTCCAGTAGAATCTGCAAACCAAGATGCTTCTGATGGATTTATCTCCTGTCTCTTACACAGGGGCCCTCTGCTTCCAGTGCTACAAATCATCAAACATAATGTGTAAGATGAAAAGCCTGACCCTTGGCACTCTGCAGTGAACAAACTGGGAGAGTGTGTACCTTTGATGATGGTCTGTTGTAGGGTTACATGCTGGTTCCTCCATTCCTTCAACATCCACAGGGGTGATGGCCTAATTCATGGACAGTTACAGGGCAAGAGTAAGCTTTCTCCACCATTAGAGAAATTTTCTTTGCTGATGTTTGGGTAAAAGCAGCCCTGGAGGTGGAACAGACATAAGCAAGGATGAGAAAACCAAAAAATTGGCACCAGTGCACAGGTGCTGACTTCTACTCACACTGAGCAGTGCTAAAATCATGCAGGGGCAGGGCAAGAACCCCATGCAACCCGTCTGGAGACAGACACCTTGGTTCTGTGACTGAACACTGAAACCAGCATGCCTTCAGCACCTGTTTATGCCTCCTTGCCAGGCTCCACAGCTGCATCCTGCTTGCACACGATCTAGAGAAGAGCCAGAGATGAATCTTTTCTTGCAATACTCAACCTTCGAGCTGTGCAAATGGTAGAAAGCTGCTGAACATTTAGATATCTGAGGCCTCCCCTCCAGCCCTTCAACCCACTAGGAGTAAACACGCAGGGTTTTAAAGTGCACAGCTCTTGATTCACAAGCTGGATGTAGGGTCAGGGCTATGGGGACTCAGTGGGGCTATCGCAGTATGACATAACATACAGCAGCATGTAAAGGTCACTGTCATTCTATAGAGAAATCAATACACTCCCTCAAAAACCTATTAGGCAAAATATAGACTATGACAGGAAGTTTTGAAGACTACAATAGAGCACCCACCACTGCGCCTTAGATCTGAAGCACAGCAATGCAAGTGGGAGAGCACTTCGCAGAAAGCTATCTCCATTTACACTACAAGCACAATTTCTCTCACTGACTGGAAGCTCAAAAATTAGCTAGAGCATCTCCAGGGTGCTTCTGAATCATTCTGAAATCAAAAGTGAGAATAAACTTGGGCAACTCAAAGAAAAGGGAAAATACAAGAGGCAAAAGGACATGGAAAGCTTCCCAAGTCAGCTCCAGCAGCCAAAGCCGCGTTACAGCTTGCCAAAGCAATGCATCGTCCAAGCACATTCACATGTGCAAGATTCTTCTCATTTATGTTACTTTGTCACAACGACTTTCACTGAGGACTCCTTTTCAGCCCTGCAGCCCCTTCAGACATATTTGCCAAAGACAATAAGATAGCAAAATGTGAATGAGTTAGCCCTGTAGCTGTACATCATTACACAGATGTGAAAAAAAGACAAGTACAAGATGGTTTTAGAAGAAAACTGAAGTGAAAAAGGTAAATGTGTTGTGACCTTAGATCATACGCCACTACTTTCTGAAGTAATCTTTACTGAATTCTTCTTTCCAGCTTCCTGATTCTTGTTTTGCTAAAAGTTGTATGTGGCTTACCGCTCCTTCCTTCCTGAGCAGGCTGCTTGATGCAGCCCTTCCTCCCCAGCCTCGCATGCTCCCATCACCTCAGAGTGTGCGTGCACTCCCGTGGGCTGTATCCTTGTCTGCAAGCATCACTGAGAAACAGGGACTAAACAAGAGCAACATGAATTTCCTCCTGACAATAGAAGGTTGTTCTTTTCCTTTTGTACTCATAGCATTAAGCTGCTCACTGGAATTTCAGAATTAAAACCATTATAAATCAGCAAATGCCTTTTGTATTAGTATTAGTAACAAAATAATATAATCACCTCTTGTCTGTGAACAGGGAGGAACTGCAGTACCAGAAGATCTGTTGAGTTTTATGGGCCCCCCCTAGCCTTTTGATTTTTTCTGAAAAGGGAACAAGCTGAGACATCACAAAGAAAATCACCTACCTCTGGAGCTGCTATTGATACTGCACTGCACCTTAAATGTTGCTCTACCAGAAAATTCCTCTGACTTTTGCTAAGAATAGCCAGCACAAAGCTGGCACAGTGTATCATCATTATTTAATGACTGTAAAATAATGGTCTGTTATAGGCATGCTTAAATGTTGCAAACCATCAGGAAAGACTGGAATTTTGACAATACTTTGGAGGTAAATGGCTACTAAGCACCTGAGTGCATTTTATTCCGCAGAGAGGCTTGAAAGTCAAGGAAAGATACAAAGCAACATCTCCTTCCATAACACAGTTTAGGTACGGTCTGCAAAGGTCACATGCATTTCAGTTCTAGTTGAGATTTGTGTTAAAATGGCCCCTCAGGGGTATTCTTCTTTGGTTCTACCTTCTTCAGCTTTTGTAGTAGATCAAATTCCTCCTTACTGAAAGGAAAAAGAAGGCATCAAACTTTCCTGCAGGTGAGGACATCTCACCACATTAATGGTCAAGGTAACTCTACTGTACTTCCTCTAGCCTCAGTTTGCGAGGGAGGCAATCCTTGTGGAGATAACACCATCTTTGATATAGCTGTGCTATTTCTGCAGATGGTACTATTCCTGTCTTGATCACACAAGACACTCCAAGTATTTTAAATACCTTTGAATCTGTAGGTATTTGTTGCTAGGGCATGTGCTCTGGGAGGCACCAGTGGGGAGAGCAGCCTGCAAGCTCAGCGTGGTACAGGCACCCTGGCAGCTGCTGGACCCACAGAGCTCCCCAAAACTGCACCAGCCCTGCATGGCACCAGGTTTCAGCAGCAGGCAGAGACATTGGGGTCTGGAGTTTTAAAGCAGCAATTTCGTGTCATTTTCAAACATAAATTGGAGATTGCAGATAGTATTCTGCTTAAATTGTGGATCAGCTCTAAAAAGCAGCATCGTAAACCAGTATAGTGCAGCCCCATGTTTATTGAGTCTCAGTGGTTTACAAATAAAATAAAATCTGTTTATAAGCTTTTAAAAAACATCCTCTTGTAGCCACTACAAACTCAGCTTAGACCTGCAAATCAGGCTGAGCCTCTCCTGCCTCGTGCTTCAGCACCCATAATAAAAGTTAACGGTCCAGCTGTTGGCCTCCCCACTACCTGCACGCTGTTGAAGCCAGCCACAGAGATCCAGGAGGTGTAACCAAGGACTGCCGCTAGATTTGCAATTGCAACTTATTTCCTACCCTGATCACCAGAATAAAACCCTGATTACTCTTTCATAGTTGTATTGATTCTGTAGCAGGAGTAAATAATATTAAAACCTTAACTCTCCCATTAAAGCAAGCAAACAGGACTGGAATACAGGAAACAGGTCTGCAGAGTAAGTGCATGCTGCTTTGATCTACTGCTTTTAGGAATAGAACACACGTTAAATTCAGCTCCTAAGTGGAAGAGGGTCAGCAAGCAGAATTTCCACAATAAAAGCTCTGTGGTTGCAGGTGTTCAGTGATATACATCATCTCCTCCCCTGAAGATGAATACTAGGATTTGCGATCAACTTGACACAAAGGATTGTACCGCTCACAGCAGGATTTATTTACATTATATCCTCCAAGAAGGATGCTCTCTCCCTCCCTCTCTCTCTCCCTCTCTAAAATATGGCCAGCAATAGAGTACCTGCACACTCTTGCCATTTGATCCCGTTTTCAGTAGCACATTTTATTTCCAGTACAGACTAGGATATTCCCCCACTTCTACACAGTATTGCTTGACTTAAAAATATTCACCTCTGCTTTTCTGCTGATATCATAAAATTCAAGTTCAAGTTCCTGCATCCTAAATCTTGACATCTAAATATCCTTGTGA
>NC_054064.1:17268266-17303266 GCF_017639655.2 Falco naumanni | reverse complement strand
AGCAAAAGCCTGGGCTGAGCATGTCCTTGCAGGGCAGCCCTGAGCAGCCTCAGCCTCCCCCATGCAAAGGGAAGCACTGCACAAACTGACTTGGGGTGCACAAAGGAGAGGAGAAAGGGGCAGATGGGTGGCAGTACGGCACAGAAGAGCAGCCCGTGTCATTTATTCCCCTCCCAAATCATTGAAGCAAATAGGAAAACTCAGGAGGTGATGCAACCTGGGTGGGGTTTGTCCCCAAAGTGAAGGAGAAAAGAGCAACAGGACAGACGTGCTGTTTTTGTGGCCTATCAGGACTACAATACATTTTTCCTAAGTACTCTCATTTTCTTTGCCCACACCAGCTCTGCAGCCCGCTGGTGACCTACAGCCCGGCCCACTCGGGGCAATGGAGGAAGCTGGCAAGGCCCTTGAAGTAGCTGTCCTTCTCTTACTAGCATCACTTCTGACCCACCTGTGGACATCCCATTCTTCACTGACCTGCTGATCTCTATTAAATATTTAGACATTTTTAAGAGCAGCCCTTTTGCCAGTCATGAAACTTGCAGACTTCAAACAGTGGTGGCTTGTTAACTAAAAAGATGATTCATTGAATGCCTAAGCTTTAATGACTTTAAAAACAGTATTTTTGGTATCACAAATGTGTGTAGTTTTTTCCATTAGGAAAAATGTATTTGGCTAAAGACTAATGGACTGAATCTGAAGCTTATGCCTGTACCTCACTTTTTGGAAGTTTCTGAGATTACCATTTCACATCTAGCCAGTAAAATACAGGAGAGGAAAACAGTGAAATATTAAACATCAGTTATCAAGTATATTCAGTATGGCAGACAACACAAACTGCATAGGAGAAATGAACTTTCTGAAACAGTGAGGAGATGCTTGTAATGAAATACTTGCTTCTGCCCCTACTGGCAATGGAAGCGTTATGTACAAACACATACCTTTTGCACTGTGGATCAAGCATTAAAAAAAGTTTCGTCCCACAAAAGCTCTCCCCCCCCCCCCCCCCCCCCGAAGCATTTGGGTTCCTCCACATTACGCTCAGGTGAAATGAGCCATCTATGGTTCAGGAGCCTTTCTGTACTGGTGATCATGTGCCCTGTCACCCACCTCTGAGGGAGCATTTCATACCTCCCGGCTGGGGTCCTAGGGTGGAGGCTGGCACCCCTCATTTGTTACCGCTTGGGTTTCACTGCCTGATTTATCACCTTATAAAATAGAATCAGTTTCCATTAACGTGTGAAGAAAAGTTAGTTTATGTCTAGTGCAACACAGGGATGTATTGCTAACAATGTTTTAACTTTCTAAAACAGTGTCACTTGTGATCACGTTGTCAACTGCCACGATTTCTATTTTGATTAAGCTCCCGTTTGACTGAATATATAGTTAACATTATTTCTTAAGCAAAATATTTACTTGGGAAAGGCAGATACTGTATATATAAGTATTATTTACTATTATTAGATGCAGGTGGCAGTCTAGTTATAATCTAAACCTCACTTTTTTCGTTAGATAAACTACAGAGAGTATAAAGCATAGCATAATAATCTAATCTTCTAAATTGATGTTTCTTTTCTTTTTGCTTACAATAGCATGGATCATCTGAAACATTGCCTGCATAAATGTATCATTTGTCACAAGCTAAAAACTGTCATCATTAAGTTGATTAATCAAATGCTGTTCTAAAAGATGGATTGAAACACAAAATACTCAGCCTAGTGCCATATAATGAAGAGATTAATTTGAGGCACAAGACAACCAATTTAGTATAAGTCGATGCTCATGCTTTATTTAGAAAGCCATCAATTAGTATATTTTTCCTTGATGTACTATTTTGTCTTCTAAACAATGAAGCGGCGATTTGCCCCGGAGTCAATTTGCTTTCTGTAAACAGAAAGGATTAGTTAAGTATCTTCTTGCTCTGCCATTCTATAAACTGCAACCTTGACTCTGAATGCAAAAAAAGGAAATTAATGATGGGGTAGAATTTACAGTGGAATTGCTCCTCTTAGGTTAGCTCTAATTTCCTTTCTATAATGCAATTATAATTTTGGTAGCAGGAGTGACAGTAAGGAAAGTCTCAAAAGTGTTTCATTTCTTCATTATCTTGGATCTCATTCTCTCTCCAGGATTAATATGGTCCCCATGCAGGCACAAGGCTCTGCCACAAACAAAGTTGCAAAGACACTTAATCAGCTTTTATTGTTTAGGAAAGTGAAAAAAGATGAAATGGTGTGTCAAGGTATCCTTTCCTGGCTGTTAGTGAAAGTCACAGGGCTGTGATGAATTAAAAGGACGTACACCACCACTGCCTTCCCTTCACAAACACTTGATATCTCAAGTGTTATTAAAAATCAGCATCCGGAAAAATGTGATCATTTAATCTATCAAATCATTCAGCAGCGCTAGGATAGTACAACAGGTTGATTAGTCATGCCAGAGACCAAGTCTATCTCACGGGCATGCACAAAGGCCACCGAGGCCATGGCCACCCTCCACCACCTGCCCACTGTGCCCTGATTTCTGCCGGCCAAAGCACGAGGGGCCACAAGCCACAGCACAATGGGGGGGCTGCCACTGCCCCACACGGACCATGGGTGCTAATGCTGTGGGCTAGAACGCAGCGCACACACACACAGAGATAACTAAGCGACCCACAGCAGCAGTATTTCGTACCTGGCACTGACCCACATTCCTCATTACCCAGCCCCGGTAGCTCCCTCCATGACAGGTCAGGAGCAGGACACGGTGCCATCCCCCTGCCTGTGGGGGATGCTCACACATGCAGACACAAGTGCACGCATGCTCCTGGTTACACTAAATAAGAATTTTTTAAATGTTAACTTATCAAAAATACACTAGAGGAAAAAGAAACAGCGTGGATGTTACCCCCTACTAATGAGGCACTAATGCATAATTATTATAATACACACACTTCTCTCCACAGAGGAATATTTATAAACACTGAAACAGTCGAGTTTGCACTGGAGTCATATGTACAAATTGTTTTTCTCCTGCAGTTTGTGCGTTTGGGGTTGTTTGTTTTTTTTTTTTGCTGTAGTAATACTCAATGCGTTTTGTAAGACTATATGCAATCATTTAAAATCTTAGAGAAACCTGGACCTTTATGAGTTGCTGCCCTAAACAAGAATATAAAGAGAAAGCACTAACTACAACTAAAGGCATAGCTGTTATTATTCATTTACCCTAGGTCTGGTTTCTAAGAGCATGTGCTTTAGCCGGGAGCACCAATGGAGTTACCAGAAGAAGACCTGACAGAAGCTGTGACCAAAAGGCAGGCAGGAGTCCAAAAATCACATCAATGTATCCCACTTCCTACTCTCTCTCTCTCCCACACCCAGAAGCTGCTCACAATGGAGACCTCCACATGCTGAACCCCACCACAGGCACCTCCCACCAGCTAAAGCCCACTCCCCAGGAGAAGAATGGAGGTGGATGGTATCCGCTCTCCTCCGCAGGGCAGGGGAAGCTGTGGCTGTCCACCAGGGCATCCAAATGCCTGTCTTTGCAGCATGGCCTCACTGCCCTGTTCCCTCCAGTTAGGTCAGCAGGACTGGAAACCCAGCAGGCAGTGGGGGTCTCCAAGTGGAGTAGCATCCCCCTAGGCCAGGTGTTACAGGACACTGGCAGGAGCAACCTGCAATAGTGCTCTGCAGCACACTGGCACCAGCACCGCTGGTGAGCCTGCCTGCATCTGGGTGGAGTTAGGGCCCAACTGCATGGCTAATTAAAAATAAATTTCCATGAATATTAAAACATTGCTGAAAGATCCCAGTAGAGGATCCAAGTCCCTCCCCAAGCCAGAAGAGCGGAGCTAGCTAGGCGGAGAAGACAGTGTTGCATGCCAATTACAGCTGAATATCAATAAATTGCAGTATATTAAAGAGGAAGAGAGATACCCATCCCACTTGCAGGGCAGCCATCATCCATAGCTTAAATTTGTAATGAAGTTCACCGTACTAAAAACCAAACTCATTTAACTGGGTTGAGCTTATGGATCACACTAAATAATATTACCTGGGAAAACATAACAAGGGGAGTGAAATTAGGGATATAAAAAGCCCTTGTGGAAATGTGAAAAATTAAACCACTATATATTTTTCTGCTGCCTAGATGTGCTGTACTTCAGGAAACATTCTCCATCACCTTGACAGCATGCTTCCTTTCTGTATACTGAAGTTTATTTACCTGAATTATTAATGCTGCTTTTGTTTGTAGCTATATCTTAATTTTCTTCTTTTCATTCACCTGTCATGATTGTTTTGATTCAAATCCCAAGATGATGCACAAAATATTTCCTTTGGAAACACTGTAGTGTCACCAATATTTTTGCTCTGTTAACAGATTATTCTGTCTTCACAGTAAAACCAGATCATTTCATTTTTTTCATGAAAACTGTCAATCACTGAGATTATGCTTTAAATGTATTGAGCGGATAAAAGATAGAATTTAAACTACACATCATATGTCAGCAGAGAGCACAGAGTGCCCTGCAAATAGAGAAAGCAAGCAATTCTCTCCTCCTTCTAAATGAAAAATATGCCCACAGCAGCAAACCAACTATCCTCAAACAATTAGTAACATTTATGACAAAATTCTTTTGCATATGATGTGGAGTAATGCAGCTGCACTACTGTATTTATTATTTGTGGAAAGAAGCAGACATAAACCCTGTGGATTTTAGTATGCACTCAGTCTTATTTGTTGTTTCTTCTGCCTAGGCTAAGATTCTGGAAAGCAGAAAGATATATTTGTGCTTAAATGGTATTGTTTTATACAGTAAGAGCTGATAAAAATGCAGATGAAGGATTGCAGTAATTAAAAAACTGTCAAATGAATGTCCACCAATTGGGGGGGGGGGGGGGGGCAGGGAGGGAAGAGTAGAAAGTTTTGGTCATATTTCTTTTAAAACATGTTTTAAAGTTTCTCTTTGGGGAGCAGAGTAGAAAGAATACTCTACTTACCTAGAAGTTACCTGGAACACCTTTTTCTTAAACACCCACACACCCCCTTTTTTTTAAAAGTATAATGTCTACCCAACTTGTATACAAAATTCAAAAAGATTCTCCTGAACACACAATATGGAGAGACCATATGTACAAACAGCACACAATTTCAAACAGACTAGGCTCATTGGAAAAAAACTTTTTTTTTTTATTTGCCTTTGATTTCTTTCAGAAGGATAAAATGAAAGGGACAGTGATACATATTTTAAGCCCTGTGAATTCACAATGGGGCTTTAGAATAAAGAGGTAAAAACCTTTGAACTAAACAAAGGTCCATCACGGTGCACTTCTTTTTCACAAGCACCTTATAAAGGAAATTATGCCAGAGAGAGGGCCCAGCTGGCTTTTGCCACTACACCTCTTCTCCACAACACCCCAACATCCTTCCCAGCCCCTATCAATCTCCTGTATGCCATGTCATTGACTCCTCTTGGACCTGATCTCTTATCTCATAGAGCTGTTTTTTAGTTGAATGCCCTGTGAAAGTATCCACTCATGAGCTTACATCTGAGTGTCTCTTTGTAGTAAGCAAAGCCTGTAGTCTAGCAGGCTGCATTAACTTGATTAAAGTGGGACCATAGACAGTTACTTAGGCTCTTACTTTGCTCTTAGATTAAAGACAAGAAAGCCTCCTTCTCTCAAGGTTTTTTTGCAAAACTACAACTTTCAAAAGGGTCAGCAAAAGACAAAGGCTTTTATAACAGAAGGAAAGAGGCTTTTATAACAAATGATTTCTAATTGCTCCTTTGTTCCAAAAAGACAGCAGTTATACCAGCTGAAACATAACAAGCCATCAGCATTTCTTGATGGAAAGCTTGTATGCCAGGGCTGCAAAGAAAGAGCTTTTTCTAAGTTCCAATAATTTCAAAAACATTATTTCATTGTAAATAACACCTTATTTAATCCACTTAAACCCAGAAGAGAAGCATGTATGACTGGCTGTGCATAATAGTCTATTTTCACTAGCAGACTGTAGAGCTGTTTGTGAATTCCTTCCGTTTCATCTCTAAGGAGCGGGATGGGGAAAGTGCTCAGCCACGGGTTTTGCCCCTGTGTATGACATTTCATATTCCTTACCAAATAAATTATAATGAAGGAATCTGTGTGCTAGATTCTGATCTGATGCCACAGACTGAATTATTTCAATTATAGAGGTGTGCAAGGGATCTAAACAACCGCAATAACCAGGCTCATATTTGCAGCAAACTGTTGAACACGCTACCGGCTTTGAAAAAGCAATCACTTTTCACGCTTAACTGCTAACTTTAGCAGCACTTCTGCAGAATGGAGTCATTATATACCTTTTGGACACAGTCTACTCATTAGCAGAGAGTAGTAATCTTAGATTTTCTGTAAACCCTCGTGTACAAGCATGCATCCGTATCTGCATGCATGAATGTGCAGAAATGAAGCTGCTTGTTTCTAGGTGAGACTCAAAGTTCATTCAACCATCAGCACAGCTGTGCCAGGCACCCAGCTCCTGGTCAGCCCACGGTGCTCCCTGCACAGCTCCGGTGACGAGCTGGGCTTTGCGAGTGCTTCACTCCCGCTGCAGGTGCAAGCAGCACTCACAAGTCTGAGACTACAGCTTCAAAGCTGGGAAACAGTTTTAGGTCCCAGCCTAACATGTTAAGCTGAATGTGTATAGTGTACAGACAGGAGAAAAAGAAGGGGGCCCTGGTGGCACACAGCCTGGGATCTGCAGAGAGAGGAAAAACTTGTCACCAGAGCCACACTGACCAGGAAGGATCTACACCTCACAGGTTTCAGTTGAGGATCTTGGGCAGAAGTGGCTTCAGTTCTCCCATGGTTTTAGTTACAGCCTCAGCAGGGAGATTTCAAAAGGTATGTACATGTGTGAGGACACTTAAACCCCAATCCACTTTGAAGACCTCAAGTACTTGGTGCTTAAAGATGCATTTGTTTTAAAGCCTCAATGGAGGCAAAGCCAGCAGAGGCTAAGCTGGATCAGGCCCCTCTCCTACCTCCACGGTATGAAGCCACCACCTTCTTTCTCCCAGGCTTGTTCAGCTTTCTGCTTGGCAGATCTTTGTGGCAGACTGCCTCTGCCTGCAAGTGCCCGCTGGTGCTGCCATAATGCCAGACCCCCCCCCCTCCTCCAGAGGAAGGAATAATCCTCGTTACACAGTCGCTCTTCTTGCCCTACTCCACCAGGAAGAGCCCCTGGCATCCCTACACTCTGTCGAGCCCACACAGCAGCCTCCCTGCCTCCCTCCCTCCAGAGAGGCAAGGTGACTTTCTGGGGCAGGAGCTACCCAGCTCCTCTCTAATGTGCTACGGACACTTTGTTACAATAGGAATAATAATTACTGATAGAATAGAACATTAACAATAAAGGAATGAAAGAGCTAAGGGCATTTCTTTAGGGAGGGAAAGAAAAAAAAAAAAAGCAAACAGAAAACTATTTTCCCCTTGGAAAAAAAACCAAAACATTGATTACTCTTAAAGGGACCCTCTCAACTTCCCTTTGAGGACTCCCATTGATCTCAGATCTGTTTTCCCTCGCAGGCAAAAAAAGATAAGTATTCTCTTGACATTCTCCTTTCTTCAGCAGACTGGGCTAACAGGGAGACTTTTATTTCAAATATACATGTAGCTATGATGTACTCTGGACTCAGTTTGTGCTCCTCTTCACATGTACGATGGCATTTTGAGCAATAGCCTGTCTTTCTGTCTAGGTGCACAAAGAGAATGACGACGACAGTGTCCCTTTTGCTACTCATAGGGCTTCTGCATGTGACCAAGAGCCCATGTATGCTCAGAGGGGGCACAAAAGTGAAACTGATTTTGGGGAACCAATTCAAATGGTATCTAGTCTTTTGGGATCCCTAGGGTTGAGGGTAGCAAGGATGCAAGCCAAGATCCAAACTGACAATGAGACACACACACAGATCACAATATTCTTAAATGCAGTCTTATTTGACAGAAATAAAAATATAGGAAAGTGAGTGTACAGACTTAGGTATTTTTTTATAGGTTGGTGTTTTTTTTTTAAATAAACCGTAGTTGGTAAAATAGGATTTCTACCACAAACAAAAAGTCTTATCTTCAGTCAGTCTTATGTTAATTTAGCAACTCCCAATTTAATCAAACAGGTACAGTATCCCCAGGAGCTCCTTTGACAAAAGAGCCCCACATTATTGTTATGGTTATCCACTTACAACTTAAACTTACAGCAGTGGTGACTGACTAAAAACAGATGCCTCTGAGCATCAGGAAGAGAAAGCAAGCATGAGAGGACATGTGAGAGAAAGAGACCTTCACTTTCTCATACAAGCAAAGGGAGGACAGTTACACTTGGCAGTTTTATGGTGAGTAGAGTTGAGGTCCCCACTGCCAGTCTTGAACCTGCTGTTTTTCCTTCTACTTCTTCTCTCTTGCTACATGTAGACCCAAAAGTTATGCAGAAGACCTACACTGATTTTTATGGAGTCTTCTTAGATGTACATGTGCTAACAAAAAAGAGCTCTTAACTAAAAGCACTGTCTGGGACAGTACCAACAGAAAAGAAAAGACTGCTGTTAGTGCCAGGCTGAGCCAGGAGGGTTGTCAATGGCTTCTCCCACAAACACAAGAGAGGTGCCAGAGAGCATTACCTTGGAAATCCCAGCCAGAGAAGGATCATCAAGAGCTACCAGCTCTCCACAACTTCCTGGGACTGTCCACAGAGGGAGGCTGTACAATCATACCTAGAAGGCAAATTGCATGATGGCACATTCCCGTCCCGTAGCCATTACAGGCATCATGATCCCTGAGATGGCAAAAAAAAAAAAAAGCAGCAAGCTGATTCAGGAGCATTTAAGAGTGACTGCTGATCAGGCCCATTTATCTTCTTTAATTGCTAACAGCTCCCACCTGGCTCACCCAAGGCAGCCTGGGACAACCTTATTGTTTAACCCTTGCAGCTTCACATTGGACCTTCTGCTCCAGCAGCATAGCTGTGAGTCAGTGGGTTGCCTGAGCACAAGCAGGGCATTCACCTTTCCCATGAGGAGAGCTGAAATGTGGCTCCTGGGCCAGTGGCAGGGTCTGTGTGGGAGCCCCAGGTGGGCTAGTCAGGGTCATTAAGGCCTGTCGGTGCCCCCAGGGCCCTGATGTGAAAGCCTGCCTTGGTTTAAGGGTCCTGCTCTTGACAGCATGCTGGCCCTACTTGTAAGGGGTGTGGAGCTCCAGCTCTCCAAGTCTCTTTCCTAGTCTTCTCCAAAGCACCCAAATTAGCACCTGGTGCAAACCACATATGTACATGGACCCACACAAATACACCAGCCAGGGTCTTTCTCCAGACACCTGAAGCCTCTGGTCAAGAATGAGTCTGTTGTTGCATGGACCTCCAGCCTTCCTGCTCCCAGAGCTGCCATCTGAGGCCAGCCTGCCTGCCATGGCTGGGAAGAGCAACCAGCCCCCACACGGGGTCACCCCACCACTTGCCTGGAAACACCATCCAAGAGTTCCAGTAACACCCTGGGACTGGGTTTACAGCTCCGTCAGCTGAGGGGCCCGGGGGGGGCACACACAGAGCCAGAGAATGATTTGGGCTGGAAAGTGCTACTGGAGGTCATCTGGCCCAGTCCCACCCCACCCAACGCAAGGCCAGCCCAGGTCCTGCGACACCTCCTGCAGGACTTCTAATCCTGCTGCCACTAAGGCTCAGCCAGACGTAGCCTCTTCACAAGGGAAAAAAAAAACCCTTTTCATAACTGCATAATTCACCTATTTATTTTGGCTTTCACACCTCCCCACTTAAATTTGCTGTGAAGGCGGCAGAGCTGGTACACAATTTTAGTGAACTGGGTGCCCAGGTTTTATTTTAGTCTGAAAGCAAAGTGATGATATACACATATGTGTAATGTAGCACAAAGGCATGTTTACTGAAGCATGCCACCACGATGCTCCAGTTAAAATAAAATAACAAGCAACAAATCTGTTTCATCCCCAGCCATACATTAGAAGCCATATCTAGCTGCTGTTTAGATCATGACTAGAGCAGCACTTTTGTGTAAGTATAGACTTGCATTACAGTCCTCTGGTGTGTCTCCACAGCAGTGGATGGCCAGGGATTAAAATCTCTGTGTGTGTGTGTGTGTTTAGATGTACATTATGTGAGTATATGTATATATTTGTGTGTGTGTGTGCACTTGTGCTCAGTAATACTCTTTTCTAACACTTCCTTAAAATTTCTTTACTTTACAGACACTGAAAATGAGGTTTCAGACAATTTCAGACAACAGACATTTGTGTAAATAAATTACTTTAAAAAAAAAAAAAAACACACAACCCTTTCCATCTCTACCAGTGAAATGGCTACAAATGGGCTGCCATTAACTTTTGTTACTTGAGTAGGTGCCTGTAAAGGGCCAGGTGGTGTTTATGCAGATGAATGAGCATGTTACAATGTGTTCTTCCTTTTGGATAAAACATTAGCGTATCAGATGTGACAAATCAGATGTTCATCTTCCGCACTTCTGCATTATTTTACATTGAGAATTAGATAATGTGCTGGCTTAGCTTTTTACTTTGGGGTTTTTTTCCCCCTCCCTTCTTCTTCTCAAGAATAATTTTATACATAAAGTTCTCCCAACACTCCGCATAATCATAGTCTCACCGTACGTCTAACCAGCAAGGTATTATGGTAATTGTGTATTTCCAGGTAGCGGACTTTGCATTAGATGGAAGTATACATTGTTTAACACGCTGCATAGTTCTTGTGAAACGGAAATAATGGACCTACTCGTTCAGGTTTTTTTAATCCTCTTTCCCTACCAGAGCAGCAGATAATTCTTGTGTCTCCAGCAGCAGCAGCGGCAAAATAAATATTAGAATGTCTTACAACTGGAGGTATGCAAACAATTGAATCCTCAGTTTGGTGGGTAAACTGGAAAAATAATCTTTCATTTTGAGCTGTCAAGGGAAAAGGGCATTTCAGTTTCATAACAAGAAGAAATAAATAATATTTTGTTCTTATGACTGATTTAACTATATTTAGCTGCATTTGGTGTCAAAACATGAGTTAAAAAATCAGAACTTTTAACTTTAAAAAAAATCCAAAAGCTGTTTTATTATTTTATTTTGTCTATCGGAAACCATTTGAAGATTTCAGTTTCAATCATCAGAAAGTGGAATTTTTAATGAGCAGATTATGTGCCTGAGATATTTCACTTCACTCTGATTCCAATGTTCAACATTAATTTCAAGACTCTGTGACAAGTGGACCACAACTGTCCTTCCATTTTTATGTTATTTCTTTACACTGTCAAATCAGGGCTCTTTTCCACTTCAAGGCGGTTGAATACATTCAGCAAATGACATAGTCATGGCCCATATGCCCTGTATATTTAGCCATTAATTGTCCTCAAAGAATTAATCTCTGCATGGTTACTTTGAACTGGTCTTAAACCCGGTGTAGGCCTAATGTGTTGCTTTACCTAAAACACAGGCCAGTCTAGGAGGAAAACTATGGATCCACATTCCTTTATACTAGAGAAGGACCACAGCAGTGCCCGGCACAGGCTAAATCTAGGTACATCCCAGGTGTGGGGCCAAATCCATCCTGTGGGGATTCAGTTGGTGGGAACAATTTGACCATTATTTTTACAGAACCAACAAATTGGTGGCTCACCGTATTAAGAACACAAATTGCGAGTATAAGGCAAAGTGTTTAAGGGCTCCACGGGCCCCAGTTTTGCAGAAAGGCTTTGCTGCGTGTGGGTTTCCCGAGCACTGCCTGAGAGAGACGAGCACTGACGGGATGTCGCAGGGAGGGCTATGCACCAGAGCCAGCCATGCGGGATTTGCCAGGGAAAGGTAGACCAGGCTCTCCTTGCATGGCAGGATGGCTTCCCTTGGCAGAGACCTGAGCCCCTCCAGGGGCTAGGAATGCCTCAGTCTGGCTTAACCTCACTGCAAACAAACCACAGGACCAGAAAAACTATCAGGATGCGGCACTTGTTTTCCGCTATTAAATAGATGCATTTATAGCTCACCGAGCTTCACTTTACTTGAGTGACACCAACAGAATACACAACTGCTCCAGTTAAATGCACAGCTCATTCCTGTCTACATCTTGTAGGCAACATGTTCAAATGTATTCAAAATCAAGACTCTAAAAGAATTTCTCATCATCAAAGACAGCAGCTTTAGTTCCTGTAATTGTGTTGTTTTGTCCAAGGCTGAAAGGATAAAACAATGCTGCCGGGGGACAGCAGTCACAGCACCTGTGTGGTCTCCCTGTCATGTGTCATGCAGCCATCTTGGCATAAGCATTGCACGAGGACAGCCTAAATTCTGGTTGCAGAAGACCTGCAGGGAGCATTTCCTTCCATCACCCTGAAGGCCACAAGCTATTATCTGGTCCCTGGTTTGGTCACCCCAGCCTCAGGAGCTGGTATTGGCCAGTCTGTGCCTCTTACCATCTCCAGAGTGACCCACTAAGGGTTTATTTCAGCTCCCTGGTGAAATTACAGGGAAAAACTCTAGGCAAACTATTATTAATATGGCAGCCTAAAAGATAACTATTTCCACAAACTGAAGCTATGGATGCCACTTTGGGATTGCTTTTCATTAGCTGCTACAAATTTTCAACTACACGAGGATGTCACTCCAAATCTCCATGTCTGTTCGAGACATGGAGCACAGGAGGTGGGTGCTGAGCTCTGGGATGGGGCGAGTGCAGGGGTGTCTGCGCAGCAGCAGGCTGGGGCATGTGCTGGTGATGCCCTGGCTCTGCCTCTCACATCAGTGGGACTTTGCATAGGCTTGCACCTTTGTTCTCTCTGAAGGGAGCCTTCACATCCCAGGGACCCAGGAACAGTTATCCCTGCTTGACTTCCAAGTGCATTGATGGGGCAAGGCCAGGAGCACCACCCTTTGGGTGGACATTTCTTCCACAGCCTCACTCCGTCTGGGCTGCACATTTACTTGCTGCCTAGTGTCTCCTGGGATTAGTGAGAAGGCTTTGCAGGTTCTCTGATTCTTGATCTAGCCCTGTCTCCCACACACAGCTTGGATAAACACAAGAGAAAAAGCTCATTCGATGTCTCTCACCTGGAGAAGACGCTCCCTCCAAGTACCTCAGTATTCCACAGCTAAGATTCCCCTTGGGGAAGGAAGCAACCGTGTTATGCAAGAGGTTCATCAGTACCAATGACTTCCTCATTTCTATGAACATGTCCAGAATGTATCCCAGGACAAGCGTGTTCTCAGCCTACAAGCAAAAAAAAAAAACCATTTCCAGCAAAACACAGTCTCATAAACACAGATGTTATTTGTTGTTTAGGGAATCTTACTGCAAAAGATTAATAATTGTTTTACTTTTCACACAAAACTGCCACAAATGTGGACAAGGAGCTTTTTTTTCCTATTTCATGTGACCCCGGCAGCGGCAGTCTGTTTTCAACTTACCTAAGAAAAGTGCTGCTGGAGAAAATATAGCTAATGAAACAGCCATTGTTCTATCTTCCTGTATATCATCCTGTTCGTTTTATTTAAAAAAAAAAAAAAAGAGAGAGAGAGAGAGAAAACAAACAATAAGAGTTATCAATCCCCCTCCACAACTTACTCAGATTTGGTTTAACACTGCAGGTCTCAGCATGTATAACTGATTTCTGCTAACTGGTCTCAGCCTAGTATTTTCACACCTTTTTTGTACTAAATGCTTACAACTGGTCACTCCACTAGAAACTGTCACCACGACACCTTTATTCAGAATTTTAACAACACAAAAAGCACCAGAAATGAATCTCAAAATAATAATCTTTTATTGTTTGTATTGCAATAAATTCCTGCAAATGCATCCCATTATCTTTTTATACAATTAAACACATAATGCCTAACTGTTAAGGTATCAGCCCAGCTGGGTACAGATGTAGTCCACTGCCAGTCTGAACAGACCTCGGCTGTCTTTTAATAATTACCTGAATAAAAGAAAAATAATGAAGTGTTGTAGATTGCTCATCCGAACTGGTAAAAAGCTGTTTGCAAAGGATAACTATGAGGGGAGTGAGACACTGGGCTTTGCTAATAAATAATTCTCAGAAATATCAGCTCTCAATTTACTACTTGTACACAATGGGCCAGTCGAAACTTGCAGGATGAGCCAATTTGCCACAGCTCTTGTTTTGAGTCTTTGTGAAGCTGCTGTGCGAGCACAGTGGGGGCTGCTTGCATCTATCCCTGGAGTCAATCAGTGGGCCTTTGTTTCCCGCTGGTCAAAAATATCAGGTGGCTTTGAGAGTCTAATTATCAATGAAAAATTAAATTCGGTACAGGAACATAGCCAGGAGTTGCCCCCTGCCTTCTGCCCTCATTCATGGGGTGTGAGTATCAGGATATTTGTTATAATTCAGAATGTATTCAAGCCAAATTGGGAACTTCAGGGGTGGGAAAGAGAGAAACCTAAACGTGAAAACAGGAATCAAGAGCCTCACTGGCAAATCAGCAAATTTCTCCTTCTGCTCCCTTAGCAAATGGGGTGTGCAGCCCTAATTGTGCAAAGTGCTTTCTTGGAAGCACCGCCCGTCAGGGATTTCTCATTAGGAATATGTTATGCTGAGTTTATATCTACGTGGTTCCACAGTTTCCTGGCCTTGTGGAAGTTTGTAAGTTGAATAAACTACCAAATCAGGGTCTAGCTCTTGCAGGAATGGAACAGGCAGAGGCAGAGACATCTGTCAGGGCAGAAATGAAAACTCTCAGAAGAGGCAGGATCTGAAGACAGGGGAGAGAGCACCGGTCAGCCAGCCACCAGCTCCTCTTGCTCAGAGACACCCTTTCAGCATCACAGATCACAGAAACCAGAAGAAACTGATACAAACAACCTCTGGCTGAAACATTGCAAGTAGAGTACAAAGCTGCTATAAATAGTGCACAATGGCCCAGGAAAGGTGCCATGTCCATCCATCTCCCATTCAACATGCAGAGACAAACCAGGCACCTCAAATGCTAGCCATGGAACAGATCTGGGCTCCTGCTTACATCAGCTTTTCAGTCCTGAGTTGTAAGTCAACCCAGAAAAAAGAGCCCTGAACAAAACAGTCTTTCTTCACCTGTTGACCATTTTCTGGCAATCAACACTCATGACTTCTCACAAGGGGTGAATCTGCTTTCCAACAGGACAATAACCACTGAAGCAGAGAGGGAGATGGCACAGATGTGTGGTGGCTAATGGAAGGCAACAGCTCTGCTTCTTCACTTCCCCATCACCGTCTGTGCTATTGAACACTATGACATGCAGCCACCCCCAGGTCACAGGTGAGATATCATCTGGGCAGCTGTCCTCACCCACAGAGTGGAGGGGCTGCACACTCCCAAGCCACTTCCACCAACACCATCTCACTGAACTTGACCCTCTCCCTTCACAGTTATTCTTGGCAAATGTTGTGCAAATGTTACATCGTACCCGAAGAACTGAGCATGCATGATTCACGGGCGAGTAATGCATCTCTGTGTGTACCTATCATACGTCCCACATCCTTTTGATTACAACATGTTTGGTTTTGCTTAAGGAAACTGATGCATCAAGAGAGAAGGATCCTGGGAGAGAAAAACTTAAAAGAATAAACAGTAGAAGAAACAGAGACATGCTGCTAGAGAGCACCAGTTCATGCCTGGCTGTACCAAAGCCTGGTAACTCCTGAGGCTCTTAAGTTGTATATGCAGCAACACAACAAGGAATTGTGCCAAGGAATTGTGCCAGGGACCTTCAAGTAGCTAAAAACCTTCTGTGTCACAGTGATTTCCCCCAAAATGCATGGTAAAAGAGATCATAACTGTTCCTCAGCCTGAGAGGAGATGTATCTGCACCACTCACTGCATATGCAAATATGCTAAATGAGTCCTGATTAGCTCTCCTCCATATCTGGGCACTGGATGTCCTTGTCCTCTCTGTGCCTGGGAAGACTTTCCTTTTCTGCAAGAAAATTTCTTAAGTGTTTAGCTAAACCGCTGTCCTGGTTTTGGCTGGGGTAGGGTCCATTTTCTTCCTAGTAGCTGGTGTAGTGTTGTGTTTTGGTTTTAGTATAAGAATAATGTTTATAACAATCTAATTTTTAGTTGATGCTAAGCAGTGCTTACCCTAAGTCAAGGACTTTTCATTTTCCTATTCTCTGCCAGTGAGGAGGTGCACAAGAAGCACAGCCAGGACAGCTGACCCGAACTAGCCAAAGGGATATTCCATACCCAAATTACCCAAAGGGATATTCCATGCCATAGAACATCGCGCTCAGTGTATATACTGGGGGGAGTCAGCTGGAAAGAGACTGATTGCTGCTTAGGGACTGGCTGCGCATCAGTCAGCGGGTGGTGAGCAATTGTATTGTGCATCACTTGTTTTTCTTGGGTTTTATTCCTCTCCCTCTTTTTTCTTTTCTTCTTCTTCATCATCATCATCATCGTGTTTTACTTTATATTAAACTGTTCTTATCTCAACTATGGTGTTTACCTTTTCCCAATTCTCCTCCCTGTCCCACCCAGGGTAGGGAGTGGGAGTAGTGAGTGAATGGCTGTGTGGTACTTAGTTGCTGGCTGGGGTTGAACCACAACACCCACCTTCAATGCAAGCCTTCCTAGTTGTGCATCTGCAAATCACTTCCAGCTCATCCATCCCTGATAGACAGCTCTGAGCAGTTTCATCTTTTGTGTCCTGAGAGCTTTTCTAAGAGGAACTAACCCAAAGGAGTTCGTTGGCCACCCAGGCACCAAGCAGAGAAACCACCTCTAGACCAGACTTTTGTCTAGCAGAACACCCTGCATTAGTATTTTTGGTTGGCTGCGTGATCTGAACACTAATTTTTGTTCTAGCATAAAGCCCTTGGAGACTGCACAATAAACACCAGTAGATCAGAGCCGTGAAAGGGTAGAAGTGGATGGATAGAGAGTGTTTTGTCATTAGAAGTTTAATTACAGTTCTTGCTTGCCTCTCCTTCTCACTGGGAGCTCAGTGACAAATGTGAAAGACCGCCTGCAACACATGAAACCCCAGTCCTATGGAGTTTACTCACACACTGCTGTCACGGGGGCTGCTCCACAATTAAAGAGTATCCACACAAGTAAGGGATGGTGAGTGTACTGAAGCTTTTGTGCCATCAGCTCCAAAGTTGGTTCCTGCCCTGGCAGAGTCTGCTGACAGCTCATCCCCCTGTGCCTCCTCTCCACACTGGCTGCTCTGCTCAGGAATCGCAGCCTTGGACTTCACCAGCCAAACTCGGCCAGATAAATACAGATGAAGTTGTCCTTATGGCAGGAAAAAAAGCTATTAGAAAAATACTTTAAACAAATGCATTTTAAGATTGTTGTCCTTTCTGCCATAATGACTGGAACACCTCAAGGTAGTTTTAAACGCTGTTTAAGGTTGCGTCATACATTTTATACCATAAATTATTAAATGACTTAATGGACAGTGCATTAGAAGGAAAACAGGCAAATTACAGAATAATTTAACTGTTGCAAAGAAACAGAGCAACTTGCAGGACGTAAAACACTCTATTTTGACACAGAATGCCTGAAGCTAAAGCAATTAAGGCTGCAAAATATTGCCGGCTGACATGATGTGTATGTAAATTTGTCATTCATTGGCAAGGGTTTGTAACAATCACAAGTAATGTGCACAATAAAACAACCATGTGGTATAAAATGCTTTCTGCTAAGAGTACTTGGAAAATGGTGGTTATGTATCATTTAAGCATATCATTATTATACATAGAGCAGTTGTTTATGACAAAAGATACCTCTCCAATGCCAGTAGCTCAAACAAAGATAGCCCTTCAAAATATTATTTACCATTATTTATGTGCAGGTTCATGAAGGAAATATTTTTTAAGTTCCTTTTAAGAGCTGCTGCAAGCTTTTCACTGGAGATTCAAATTCTAGTGAATCAGCCCCTCCAGGCTAGTTTAAAAAAGCTCACAAACTCCCTGCACTTTGCCAGCAGAGCTAGCAAAGAAAGAGATGCCTGAAAGATGCCAGTACTTATATGGTTGAGTCAGTTATTTTATGTAAAACTGAGAGCAATAAAAGAGGCAATGAGACCTTTTGAGCCCCCATTAAAAAGCAGCAGATTTAACTATCGATCTTTCTGATCTGTACATCTGTGCATGCTGCTCAACTCAAGAGCAAGGGAAAGCCCACAGCACCAAGGGTGAGCCCAGCTTCTTGGGTGCTTGTGCTCCTCCCTAGGAGCGGTGGGAAGCAGGAGCTGCTCATTCGCCAAGGTCTTTGTAGCAAGGCAGGCAACACCTGCCCAGATATTACAGCTTCTTCTATGGCCTCTACAGAACAATAGAATTAAAAAATGTAGTCCTGGGGAGCCTGGGCTCAATCTTAAGCCATTTATTGCATGAAGAAAGGAAAAAAAAAACAAAGAGAAGGCATGGAGGAGGCTCACATCCCCTCAGCCAGCCCTCAGCTGGCTCTCCCATGTCCCACAGGTGGTGCTGCTGTTTGCCAGCCCTCCCCACCACCGGGTCCAACCTCACCACCAGCCCTGGGGAGGGCCCAGGCTCCCAGGCTGCCTCAGAGATGCTTGCACACTCCATCCCATGACAGGGAGACTGGTCAGTAGGGGCAAACAGTAGCTTAAAACCACAGGACACAAGCCTAGAGAAAACCAAACATGAAGTCCAAAATAAGGAGCCCACGGTTTCTGTTTGGAGGCGATGGGTCACTGGAGGTGATGGAGTCCCCTGTTTCAGCTCACTTGGTGCTGGCATGCAGAGTACAGCCTGCCAGCACAACCTGCTCTGCGAGCCTGGCTTAATGTCCCAGCTAGACCAGGGCTCCTCGGTGGTGGGAGGCTGCTGAGAGCAAACCCTTCTTCCAACCAAACCTCCTTGCGCATCTCTGCAAAGCTGCCCCAGATGGCACCCTTCCTTCCAGCACTTGTGTGCTCCATCCTGTCACCTTGCCTCCCTCTTCCCCAAAAATCCCTCTTTACAAACAAGGAGGACAAAATAGGTTTTCCTGTAAATCCCTTGTCCCAGGTGAGATTACTGACCAGCAATGGCCCTTGACATAGGAGGAGCACGAGCTGGGTCTTGTCAGAAATGCTAGGAGCTCTCAGGGGCACAGGCAGCTCAGTTCCCACTGACACCTTGGTTTCCAACAGCATCCACCAGCTCACACAAAGAAATTCCCCAAACTGCCACATACTGCCTCTAGACCTTCAGCAGCTTTTGTTTTTCCCAGTGATTTTGCTGATGAGGTAAATTAAGCTGTCTCCACTCTTTAGACACTATTTAGGAGATGCTTTTCCTTAGAAAGCAAACAAGTCCATGTTTCAAATTTCTGCGCTTGGCCACATTTTGGGAAACCATCCAAAAGGATATAATAAGCCTCCACCAGAGGGAAACATGGAATTTCCCTGAGACAGGATTTTAACACCACATCTATTGTCTTTAAACACCCCTTTTGTGAGGTATAGAAAAGGAGCAGATACCCCACAGTGCCATGTTCCATGACAGGCAGGAGCAAGGCAAGCACTCACCTGGGATGCCCCTTTCCCTGCACCACAACCCTACAAATGCATCCTGCTAAGGACAGAGGTGACACAGCGACATCGCAGAAGGAATCTGTGACAACCAAATTCCACTGTGGTGGCTGCAAGCAGAGACCGAAGTCAGCATCTCCTGCATTCCCACCAAGACACCAAGTTCAGGAAAAAAAAAAAACCAAACCTACAGTGCACCCATTCCAGACTAACCTCTTCCTCTGGGGCAGCTGGCATTAGAAATTCCGCATTTCCAACTGCTTTGGCAGCACCAGGGCAGCTCCTGGCAAGTGGTGATGCTGTAGCAGTACCTAGATACCTTGTCCATTTTTCACCTGATGTCCTCACTCCTTTTTTTTCAAGTTCTTCTCTTGTAGGTTGGTGCCAAAAGGTAGGAGGAGAGGGTGCAGGAAGAGGGTGAATTTTAAAACATCTCTCCATATAAATAGAATAGGTTATGCATGCCTCTCTGAAGTACAGTATTAATCCCAATTGTGCCATAAAATATATATGACTCACTTGAGCCTTGTTCTCTCGTGAATTATGAACTATTATATCACTCATGGGATAAGTATTATGTCTCTTGAGAGACCATCACCTTTCCTCTATTTTATAATAGAAAACTTCATTGAAACCTGCCATGCCTGGTATAAGCAACTTCTTGTGATACACATTAAACATTTTCCTTTTACAGCTTCCTTCATTTAGCTGATATTCACATCAGGGTGAGTTCTTTCAGATGTAGCATAAGCATAAATTAGTATGTAAGAGAAGTAGTCGTTTAGCAGAATTTTTTCTTTAATAAATCTGGTGATATTTATATTTCATCACAGAGCAGAAAGATTTTTTAACACATTTAAAGATTTATTCCTGTAGTAAGTATCCAATTAATAGGGCTTTAGCATGCAGACAGGATTTGTATTTATGCTGAAGAAAATGTGTTCTCATTATACTTTTATTCTCATGTTAGATTTATTGCGGGTTCCATTGTAATTTATTTTAGTAGCTCCGTTTTCTAATTCTTTATATTTACATGTCTTTTCCAACAAAAATAATAATACATAAATAATACCTGACAACACTTTGCAGATTTTCTCTATTTGTATGCTTCAATTCTCCGAGCATCTTGGAATGGAGATGCTGTGAACTACAAAGGAAATCTCGATGTGATCTCTATTACATGAAAAATTATCATTTCTATATCCTCTTCACTCTGCCAAGTTCTTTCCAAGTTCCAGTTTGCAATGCACGAAAGTAGGCAAGAAATGGTAGCAAAACTGAGTAGTAATATTCACTCAACGTGTCGCTGTAATTAGTGGTGTCAGAGGACAGCCTGCTGCACTGCAGCAGAGAGCTCTTTCCTATTTACTGTCACATGTATTTTTCCATAGCCTTTTTGGTTTGCTGGTGTGGGGTTTATGACACGATCCTACCACTGCTATTCTGCAAACCGCTGCTGAGACTGATGTTTGGTCAGTAATGCTTTGCCCAGCACTTAACCCAGCCTGCCTGGCTTTCCGCTGGTGAGCAGCACGATCGGGGTTTGAAGCTACAGTGAGACCAGCCTCGCCAGCCACCAGCCAGCATTTCAAACACGAGAAGATCATATGCTGAGCATGTGTCCCCGTGCATGCTGCCCCTCCCAACAGGAAGGTTCCTACAGGGTGCTATGCAGCAGCTTTCCCAGGTCTGTGTGGTATAAGGCAGCTTTCTCGTGCAGCCCATCCCAGAGCTGTAGCCCCAGCACTAATCCCAGCAGGTCAGACTCTGCCAGCAGTCAGCGGGGCACACTCAGCATATGCCTGGAGAAGCCAGCTGAGTTACACCGCAGACGTAATGCGATATGTAAGAGCCAAATCTGGCCAAGCACTGTTGCAGTAGATGTTGCTTTCATTTTGCAGTGTACCCTCTGCTGGGAAAAAAAAATGACTTTGTGTTAGATATCACATCTAATTATTCCTGTTGGGCTGGCCCAGAGAAATGTCAACAGTGCATTGTAAGTGCTAATTGGGGTGTCCATGCTCTGCAGTAGATTTGGGATACAACACCCAAGACTGGGGAGGTTAAGCATGTTTTAGAATACTGTACTGTAATGAGCTTAGTCTCCATGGAAGAGGCACAGCTTTGCTGCACACACTTCATGCTGCACTGCCCAAGCCACACACCAGCGTGCCGGTTAAGGCAGGCTGCCCATGGCCACCACCAGGAAAGGTGAGCAGTCTTCCCAGGGCATGCTGCCAAGTGCTTGGCAAAACAGAGCAAGATGAAGAGAGAAGGAAAGGAAAGAAGGAAAGGAGAAAGCGGGCAAAGGAAGTAAAAAATAAAAGACCGCTAGACTGCGAAAGAAATAAGAAGTCGCCAGCTCACTTACCTTTCATCCCTCTGTTTTAGGCAGAAAACCTCACCGATCTATTAAGCTTAAGTGAAGCAATGTGGGTTGGAGCTGTCAGTGCCTACACTGGGGCTCCGTTGCAGACACATACTTTGCTGCTTTTTCCCACAGACCCCTCTACGCTTCTGATTAAATATTAATCCAGCCTTATTTCACAACTTCTAAAGCAGAAAAACTATATTGTTTTAATATGGGGACAGCGATGGTACTTGAACCCACAGGATCCAGCCAAATTACTAGTGGCAAATCCCTAAAACAGCCTTTTTTTGACAGCCTTCATTTTCACCATTTCTCTGTTCTGCTTTAGAGCACCAGTTTGAGGGAAGCTGCCCATTTCTTTTGCAGTGCTGGGGTAGCAGAGCATCTGCCATGGCATCCCATCTCTCTACGCACTCAAGTACTGAATCATCACTTTTCCCCGGCAACCCTTATAACTTTCAGGAAATATTCTTGTTAGACCTTCACACAATGAAAACAACGTATTTAAAGCTACAACATGCCTGCTAGTCTATCAGACTGTAAATCTGACAGGGAGCTACTCCATGCCCTTTTACGTCATGGGGCACCTTTTGTGCCCCTCAGTGCATTTTTGCCACTCCCATGGGCAGTGTTGCATTGGGCCAGTATCCTGCTTTAAACAAACCCACGCATATTGCAGAGGCCTTTTCATCTCCCAGAGGAGAAAGAGAACCCTACAACAGGGTGTTACTCAATGGAAACAGGGTTCAAGCCCAAAAGGCTGTACTTGTTTGGATGCTGAGGCAAGAATAGGAAAAGCAAATCTGAAGACTATTGTAAGGACAAAGATGAGACCCCAGATGTATTCTCTGTTTCACACCATTATTATTACCCCATATGCTAATGCAGAAGAGGTAGGCAATTATTCCCGAGCTTGCTTCACATCACTTGTTCTTCCTGACCTCAGATTAAAATATAGCGGTGCCAGACTACACAGAAAATACAGGGCAAAACCTCACAGATGGGCTCTCAGCAAAGGGTTGTGCTGGCTCTGGGGACGAGGTCTGGGTAGGACACTGCAGGTGAAATGCCAGCTCAGAAAGCTCTTGGAGCCATGGGCTGTATCCTTCCAGAGGGGAAGGCATACGAGAAGCTGCACTTCTACTGTGTGTATTCAAACAGGGAGAGGAAGCTGCGCTCTGAGAGACAGGTAACTCACTAAGTCCAGGATTTACCAAACTGTTCTCAGCAGTGACATCCTGAGGTTAGTCACCTAGAGAATCCTCTTTTTCAGGGCAGTATCCTGAAGGAGCAGCTCCAGTTCCTTTTCCTCACTGCATATTCATAAAGACCAGTGCAGCTGCCCAACTTAATCGTAAGTTCTAGTAATAGATGTTTTATCTTTCCTGCATGTGAAACAAGTGAGATGTCGGCAAAGCTGCCCACCTACCCACCTCAGATGCCTAGACATAAACACATACTGCTGTGCAAAAGTCAGAGGCAGATGTTGTCCTGCATGTTTTTGAAATGATACCACCCATGTAGACACCTGTGCTTGGTATGGAAGGAAGTGAAAGGTATTTGCACATGCATGTCAAGCTGGAGAAAAGGCCACTTGAATTTACATGGGGTCATAAGAGTGCAAAAATTACCGTATGCCTGCATAAAGGTCTAGAAGATGAGCTGAAAACCTATCTAGAAACCATGTGCGCACAGCCTGGATCTAGATATCTCTGTCTAATATTTTCCATGGAAAATGTATACACTGCACTGCCACACAGGAACACCCACTTCATGTATATCGCAGAAAGTGAGGATGGCAAAGGAAATATTGCTCTCATTCTGCACATCTTCTTCACTGTCTAGATCCACTAGTTGTAGTTTTGTTTGTGTTCTGAAAGAGCGGGGAGGAAGGGGGGACATGACAAAAAGCTAAATAAATATTTAATGTATCAGCACCTGTCATATAGTTTCTGTGCACCACCACTATCGATTTCCTGGTAGTTCTCCTTCCCTACCCAACTTCATTAAAGAATAAAAGTAAAGTAATAAGTCATTTCACACTCTGTCTGACCATTATACAATAATAGCAAGATTTCATGCAAGGGTACAACATTATGCCCATCTGCAGTCACAGTCTCTTTGCAAAAATCTCAATTCACACTTCACATGCAGCTAACCTTGTTACCATTCCCTTCCTAAATCCATCAGTCTTGCAGCTGCACGTCTTCACAGCCCAACATCTTAAAATTCATCACTTTGACACCCTCACATCCCTACAGGTCAAGCTAAAGAAGCCAACCAAGAATAATTAAGGGGTACCCCAGATGTTTAGTTTACTTCTAGACAATCTTTCCCTGAACTGGGTATGGTTCTCTCTTCATACGCTAAAGATCCATGTAAGGTGCTTGTCTTAAGGGGAGGAGACCTCCAACAAATTTCAGAGGTCTCCCCTCCACTTTTTTTTTTTTTTACAAGTATAGCTCTTTGTAGTTGGAATTTGAACAAGAAGCGTGATAATGAGTAGGTTCAGGGAAGGAAAGGTGTTATCTCATTAAGGTAATTACTAAGACATCCCCACGACTGCCTCGGTTTGAAAATGTGGCAATTAAAGCGCCCTACATAGGCTCCCAGAGACAAGGGAACGCGACAGCCTCGGACAACTTTTGTGTGCCCGGGCCGGGAGGGAGGGAGGGGAGCGGGGCCTCTGTCCGCCCCCCTCCCCGCCGGAGCGCCAGTCCCGCGGGGCACGGCCCGGGGCAGCGGGGGGAGGCCGGGGGCCGGCGGCTGCGCCCCCGGCAGAGCGCGGCTCCCCGGCGGGGCGGGCGCGGCGGTGGCGGGGGAGCCCCGGGGGTCCCGGCGCGCCCCGCATCCATCGCTGGCGGCGCAAAGCGCCTCGCTCGGCTTCCTTTGAAAACCGCTAATTTTGAGGACCGGCGTTCGTGCGCTTCCGTTAATAGAAGCGGCTCGTGAAAAATAGGGCATATGAATATGGAAACGGCGTTTTAATGTGACGGGCGCTCCGCTGGACCTGCTCCCCGGCTGGAAATACGCAGAGACAGGCACTGGCTCTGGCTGCCCCACGGCCCCTTCGACGGCGGGGGCAGCCCAAGGGAGGAACGAAGTTCAGAGGCTTTTTCGCGAAACAGGGGCACAGGGAGCGGGGCCTTCGGGGGCCGTCCGCGCCGGGCCCGAGGGGACTCCGGCCTCATCAGCTGTCCCCCGCCGGGGACCGCAGGGGTCATCTCGACGCTGCTCCCGAAACAGAGCAGGCAGCTCCCACCGCGGGACGGGGGCGCAGGGCCGGCCCGGCAGGCCGGGTTTTTGCTGTGCCCCCTCTCCCTCGCGAACAAGGGCTCCGCGTTAAAGCGGCTCCTGGGAAAGAACCCGGTGGTGTCACCGGCGGGAGACGAGGGCTTAGCGGCAGAAGGAACAGAGGGGGTGAAAAAGCTGTGTAATTCAAACCTGAAACGGTCATTCGCCGCCCATCCTCACCACCCCCGGGCTGGGGATATTTCTAACATAACGAAGGGGTTTACCCGTTCCATGGGTGAGCTCAGCCTGGCTGCACTCACTCCACGCCCTGGGCTCAGCCGAGTCGTTCCAGTGGGCTGCAGCAAGGACTTGGGGCAACTTAGAGCGTGAGCTCACAACAAAAACGTCGTGTGAATTTAGGAGGAATATTAACTCTGGAAAGGGAGAGAATAACAAAAGTTAAAAACCTACCCACACAAGAAGCACGAAAAGCTGTAGGAGCGATAGGCAGTTACACGAATTTAAGTTAATACGGCGTTGCAGGTGGGCTGCGTGGCCCGTGTAACCGGGAGCGGGGTAAGGGCACGGCAAGGAGCCCCGCTCGGCGCTGCTGGCGGGTTCCCCGCGGCTGAGCCGGACTGGCCGGCCCGGCTGGGCGAGCGGATCCCAGCTGCCACCCCAGCGCCAGGGCGAGCACCCTCGTAGCGGCAGACGCAATGCTCGTCCCTGTGTCCCGGCCCGGCGAAGTCCCCCTTCCCACCTCCTGTTCTAATGATGGCCAAACCAAGCCTCCGGGAGGGGGGAGTAATTAAATATGATCCTGCTGCTGCATCCCGCGGGAGAGCCCTCCAGCCAAGAGCGGAGCAGCGGCCGGGAGGGCTCCGCCAGAAGCCGGAGGAGGCAACGAGTCGCCAAAACCTGCCTGAACGTAACAGGACTTCCCCGACGGAGCCTCCCGCGTCGCGCCCGCCTTGCAAAACACATAGCCAGGACCCAGCAGAAACAAACCAAAGGGGAACCGGGGACAAAGCGACCAAAGGGGCTCCGGCGTTCCACCGCGGGGGCTCCAGCGATCCCACCGCGGGGGCGCCTGTGCCGGTCCGGAGCGACACGGGCGGGAGCGGAGCAGCCCTGCCCCGCTTCCCGCCCCGCCGGCTGGAGCTGGGGCAGCTCTCAAACACCCGGGGCAAAGCCCTCGGGACGCAGCCCCTGTTCGGTGCTCTCGGGGCCAAAGGGCCTGGCCCCCAGCACCCCGTGCCTGGCAGGACAGGGGCTCTCTCCCGGGCGGCGGGTGGCGGAGAGACGAGCCAGCCGGTGCTGCGGGAGCCTGCCTCAGCCGCCTCCATCTTCATCACAGCCCACCGGCAAGCCGCCGTGGAAGGAGGCCGCCGGATCCCGCGGGCGGCAGGCTGCCTTGGCCGCCCGGCCGAGCCCTGCCCCCGAGCCCCGGGCGGGGCGGGACGCTGCCGCGGGGGCGGGACGCGGGGCGCCGCCGGGGTGCGGGCCGGGCCGCGCCGCCCGGAGCTGTCCCTGGTGCTGAGGGCGGGCGTGGCCGCAGCCGCCCGGCTCGCGCACGCGTCCCGCGGGGCCGGAGGGGCCGCGGCAGCCGCGCTCCCGGCGGTCCGTCCCCCGGCGCGGGGGGGAGCGAAACCCCCAGCCACCGGGAGCCACCGCGTCCCCGTGCTCACACGCCGCTCTCCCACAGCCTCGCGGTTGGTCTCCACGCTCAGCGCGCCAACAGCCAGGTCTCTTCCGGCGGGGGCCGGTTTTTCCCGCGGTTTAAGGCTAAGAGCGCCCGTCCGTCTGGCAGCAGACGGGCTCGTTTATTTGTTCACATCCACGTCCAGGGCCGGGAGCGGAGGCCGGAGAGGGACCGGGACTGCAGGAATTCAGCAGCTCGGCACCAAGTCTGGGGGCGGCCGCGGCGAGGGCAGCTGTCTGGGGGAGGAAAGGGGACAAAACCCGGGCGGCGCGGCCGGGAAGGCACGGCCCCCAACGGCGCCGGACGGCGGGTGCTGCCCGGTGCTGCGCCGTGCCCCGCGCAGCCCGGCCCGCCGCCCGGCTCTTTGTCCTGCCGCAGCCCCGCCGAAACGCACGCCCCTGTGCCGGGGGTGCTTGAACAAGCAGCGGAGCCCTTTCCCGCAAGGGTGGCCCGGCCGGTCAGCTTCGGGGGCAGCCTGTCCCCGGGTCGGCTCTTTCCCGGTGCAAGCGGGTAGCGAGACAAATGAAGGGCTGACATTTCCAGCCCCGCTTCCCAAATGGGGAAAGGGGGAGTGAAAAGAAGGGATTCCTGCTCCAACCCTTCTTCTCGCTCGCACGCACTTTCCAGTTGGATCTGGAAATAGATTTCAGGCGAGGTCGCGGTTCCTCGCCGCCCACCCCCGGCAGACCCTGCTTTAGACACCGTCCGACTCCACACCGGCATCCCCCAGCCTGGCCGCACTCCCCTGCCTGCCGCGGTTCCCGAAGCACCGGGAGCCCCCAGCCCCTGCCTGGACGGGGACCCCGCGGTTCCGGGCCGGCCCTGCTCGGAAGGGGGGAGTTAAGGGGGACACATCGATTTTGCATGAACTTTCCTTCCTTATTGTCTCTACTTTCCAGCGAGTTTGTGCCGTCAAAACTGAGCCTCGATTTAGCCACCGAGAACAACGAGCTGGGACCAGCCTTTCCAGCCGGATCGCCTCCTTTCGGGAGAAAACAGCCCAGGATTCATTGTTTAGACTCAGGAAAGGGCTCTAACCGAGCCCAAATTTCCTACCTCCTTCCCCAGCCCGGATAGGATGCGTTTCCCAGGAAAACCTCGGTGGCGAGGGCTGCTCTGGCCACTCGGGACCCCGCTCCCGCGCCATTCCTGGCGGGCGTAATTTGGGGGGCCACGGCGGAGGCGCGGGGGAACAGTCAGCGGCCGCCGCAGCACGGGCAGAAAACGAGGTGGGCGTTCCCGACCCGCTCCCCTTTTGTTAGATCAAGGCAGAGGTCAATATGGTTTTAACGCGAATTTATTAGCAGAAAAATCAGCAAGCCGCTCACTAATTAGCAAAGCCCAAATAAACGTGCCCGGAGGCTTCTCTTTTTCTTTTTTCGTTGTGATTTTTTTTTTCTTTTTTCCTTCTATCTCAAAAGAAAGGGAGCCCAGGAGAAAAAATAGAGGGGGGGGGAGGGGAGGGGAGGGGAAGAACGCCAAACCCTCAGAGGAGAGATAATATTGGACTTTATGAATGTTTTATAGGTAATTGCTGTATAACTTTCTAATTTCGCAGGGGGGTGTTCATCTCTAAAGGCTGGGGACAGAGCCGTCCCCGGAGCTCGGTGGAGGGTCACAGCCCCCAGACCCGACCCGCGCCCCCTCTGCCCCCGCGGGACCCGGCGGCCGGGCGGCCCGGGCAGGCGTGGAGCAATGCGGCGCTCGGGGGGGCGGGGAGCTGCCTTCCGGGGGAAGGGGGGGCGGCAACAAAGATCAAAGGCCCGCGGGGCCGGGGGCTCCGTGCCGGCCGGGATGCCCCTGCCCTCCCTGCCTGTTTCCCCTCGTTACTCACCCCGACCACCGGCGCTCGTTGCCTGTCCCAGCTCGGCGCGGAGACAGCTGCCGGCCGGGGGCCGCGTCCCCAAGCCCGGCACGGCCCCGCCGCGCCTGGCCCCAGGGGCTGGAGCCGGGCCGGGCCGCCCGCCGCACCGCAGCCTTCCCGGAACCCGCCGCTACCCTGCCCAGGTGCTTAAAATAACGACGAGGGGCACGGCACCTGCGCGGGGATTTGCTTTTCCTTTACAATACAGATAGGGAAAAGAAGCACCGGATATGAAACAACGAGCCTAAAATTAAAAATAATTTTTAAAAAAAGTGGCATTTGCCTTTTCTACTCCGAATTTCTTGCGCTCTCGTCACGGGGGAAATTAGCTACCTTGAATTTCCACGTTTGTTAAAAAAAGATAAAGTTTATTTTTTTGTTTTTGGTTTTTTCCCTGTAATTTTCCAGTCACAAAAAAATCTATATTTTGTCATCTAAGCATTTATTTTACTGAATCCAAAAAGACATGAAAAGGGAGAGGGGAGAATCACGTTCGTTCGTTTTAAACTAACGTATAGAAGTGAATTTTTTTTCCTCCTTTTTTTAGACGACATATAATAAATATGATATAGCACTCAGCACTCGGTCTGTACAATTCTGTTCGCATTAGGGAGCATGCCACTTTTCAATAAGAAAAAAAAAAAAAGGTCATGAGAAAAATCAGTGCAAAGTTCTCCGTTCCCCCGGTCTTCTCCGGCGGGCGGGGGTCGAGGCGCTCTCATTCCCTCCGTCCTCCGCAGCCGTTAGTCTCTCCGGCGGGCTCAGGCTCCCTCTCCCTCTCCTCCTCCTCCTCCCCCTCCGTCCCTCTCTCTTTCCGAGCTCCAAGTCCTGCCTCGCAGGAGCCGAGGTCGGCGGGTCGCCCCGCGGCTCTGCCCGCCTTCCCCCGCGTGTGGTCGTTTCACTTACGGGCTCGGCTCTGGGTTCACGGTTCAAGAGTCCCTGCTCTGACTGATCGCCTCCCTCGGTGGCCGGTGGCTGCCTGCAGAAGCTCCTGCCCCTCGGCTTCCCCTCGCTTCCTCCTCTGCGGTGCTGGGGCTTGTTTGGGGACGGGGAGGGGAAGGGCTCGTTGCGGGGACCGCGGTGCCGCTTCACCGGGGGTGCGGGGTGCCGGGCATGGGGTTGGCCAGGGGGTTGAGAGCCGGCTGCCCGCCGGGCCCCAGCCCGTGAATCAGCACCCGCGGCACCAGCGGCCGCTGGAGCTGGGGGTGCGGCGCGGGGGGAGTCCGGTACATGCTGCTGTACATGGCCGCGGCCGCCGCGGCCGCCGTCGTGCTGTCCATGCTGCCCAGCAGGCTGGGGTGGTAGAAATAGGGTGAGGGGAACATCCTCTGCAGGGCCGAGTAGTTCCCGGCCTCGGCCAGCAGCTCCAGGCCCACCGCCGTCTGCCGCTTCCACTTCGTCCTGCCGGGAGGGGGAACAAGAGGTGGCTGCAGGGCGGGCGCCGCGACGGGGCGCCCGGCCCGGTTCCGCGGGAGTCCGCGGCCGACGAGCCCCCTCCCCTCCCTCTGCACGGCCCCGCACCACCGGGGCCCCGGCGGGGCGCTCCGGCCCTGCGGGCCCGCACACGGCGCGACCCCCCCGGCCGCGCCCGGCTCCCCCCGCACCCCCCGACACACGCACGCGGCGACTCCGGCCAAATTAATAACCACGGCACACGGTTAGATCGCAGCGCGCTGACACTAATGGTTTGCGACAGAATTAGGGTGGCTGCAACCGTATGTAATGAGACAGAAAATTACGGCAGCGGTGACAGGGGCCGGACCCCCCAGCCCGCCGCCGGGGAAGGTGCGGGGCAGCCGCCAGGCGCTCCCCGCATCGCCCCGCGCTCCGGCGGGCAGGAGCACGACGGTGACCGCCCGCCCCTCCCTCGACCCCCGGGGAACCGCCGGGGCCCGCCTTACCTCCGGTTCTGGTACCAGGTTTTCACCTGCGTGTCGGTGAGGTTGAGGGCGGCGGCCAGGTCCATGCGGTCCTGCACGCTCAGGTACTTCTGCCGCTCGAAGCTGCGCTCCAGCTGGTTGAGCTGGTGGTCGGAGAAGGCGGTCCGCGCCTTCCGCGGCTTCTTGGCCCGCACCGGCGGGCTGTCCCGGCTGCTGCTGATCTCCCGGTCGCCCTCCTCCTTTGTCCCTGCGAGGGAGCCGAGGCGCGGTGAGGGCCGGCGGGGACACCGGCTCGGCCCCCGCCCCGGTTACCGGGCCCCACCGCCCCCTTCCCAGGGGTTCCTCCGGGGGAACGGTCAAATACGGCGGGAGGCGGCGGCGGCGAGCCCGTCCGGAGGACGGCGGGCTTTCCTCTCTCCGCTCGCCAACTACAGGGCTTTCGTTATTTTCTCGCCCTCTCCCCCCGGCCCGAAATGCCGGGAAATCGATATGTCAGCCCGGCTCCGCTCGGGCCCGGGTTTGTGGCGCTCCTTGATCTTCCCCGCAGGAAGAACAATAATCTCCCTAATTGACCCACTGGGGAGGTTGGTGCACACAAAAATGGCCAGACCAGACTGTACATCTGGTTTGGGCACTCTTATGCTAATGCTAAAAGAGCAAAATGAGCGGCACACCCGGGCGTCTCGCTGCTCTCCATCCTGGCAAAAATATCTCAATGGGGCAAAATTAGAAAAATGTGTCCTGCCGGCCCTCGGCTGAGCCGGGCTACCCGCGAGGGAGGGCAGCTCCGCCGGCACCGCAGGGAAAACAGCCCCTCTCCCTGCCTCGCCTCTGCTCACTCGGTCCCTTCCTTCCCTTGCCTTTCCCCACGCACACATCGCTATTTTCATTTACGAACCCCGCACGCGGGGTCTTCCCCAGCAGCACGAAATATGCAATTTAAAAAAGAATAAAAGATGAAGAAATAAACCTCCCTATCCCGGCACGGGGAAAACCCGGGTGTTTTGCAAAACGCACAAAGCCCTTCAACCCTCCGCTGCCTATCGCGGGCCGATTGTTTTTGTTATTATTTTATTTTTAATTAAAAGTTTTTTCGTTTATTTGATATTGACTGTTCGGAAAGTGGGATATTTTTTTCTTTATTTTTATTTTAGATCGAATGAGCAAAAATAAAAAGGCTGAAGGCAGCAAGTGCAGCTGAGCCGCCGATTCTTAGAAAGCCGGAGAATCATTTATGCGCATTTGCATTAAAAATAAATACATTCCGGTTTCCAACGCGATCCCATCGGTCCGGCTTTTTCCTTAGAAACAGGGAAGTTAAATAAAAAAGAGACGGAAAGGCCGAGAGAGAGAGAAAAAAAATAAATTCATTTCCTACCGATCTTAAACCGGCGGCAGCGAGCAGCAGCCATCGGCTGCGCCAGCCGGTGCAGCGGGAGCTCCCGCCGCTCCTTTCCCCCCGATTTTCGTTTCACCGACGCGGCCGAGCGCAGCGGCCCCGGTTTTAGCGGCGGCCGAGGAGGTGCGGGGCCGTGCCTGGCCGTACTCACCGTGGCATTTGATGTCGCCCTGCGTGTCGTCGCGCTTGTCGAGCTTGGCTTTGCCGTCCTCCTGCTCGAGTTTGGGCCTGAAGCTCTCCGGGGCCCCGCTGCCCTCCTGCTTGGGGGTGTGATGGGGAGAGGGGACGCTGGTACTGTAAGGTGCACACGCCGCCAGCGGTTTGCTGTCGCCCAAAATGTCCTTAATTAAAAAAGAAGAGGTGGAAGTCCTGGGGCCGGAGCTGGCCGAGCCGAGCTGGGGCGGCGGCGGCTGTGGGGGCGACGGCTGCAAACTCGGCGGCGGCGGCGGCGGGTGCGGGCCGAGGTGGAGGTGGTGTGGCGGCGGCGGGAGGCTCTCCGCCACCCCCAGGTGCGGCTCGGGGTGCTCCATGCTCACCGAGATGGGCGACGAGGGCGCCGTCCCCACCGTGTCGATCTCCGAGCAGGGGGACGGCGTGGCCTGGCTCCTAAAATCCGCCGGCCGGCCGTCGCCGTGGGGGCGAAAGTCTCCGTTCATGACTCCGGGGCTGCCGGTGCTGCCGCCCGACAGGATCGTGTCTATCCCGAAGCTGGACGCACTCGGCCCCTCCATGGCGGACCGCTTAGCGCCGCGCCCGCATCCCCGCGAGCGGCCGCGGGGGTCGCACCGGGGGTGGAGGGGAAGGGAGGGAGGGGGGGAAGCGGGTTACCCCGACCCGCGCACCGGGGGCGCGGGCGGCACTAACGCGGGGCCCCCGCCGAGCGCCACATCGCCGCCGGGCCGGTTCGCCGCTACCCAACTTTGTTGCGGGAAGTTGCGGGCGCGGAGCGGGGCGGACACCGGCCACTGCGGCGCGCCCGCCCGTGCCCACCGAGCTCCTCTCGGCGGCGGCGACTCCCCCCGTGACGTCAGGGCCGCCACGTCCCCCACGCCGTTTATTATAAACCCGGGCTTTTGCCGCCGCCGCTGCCCGCCCCCATTGGCGGGCGGCCTAGCGGGGGCTGACGCAGCGCGGGCGGCAGCCAATCGGCGGTGGCGGCGGCGGGGACGGGCGGGGGAGGGAGGGGGGGCGCCGCGCCCCCCCCCCTCCCTCCCGCGCCCGTCCCCGCCGCCGCCACCGCCCCGTCGGGCCCCAGTGCCCCGGCCGCCGGATCGGACCCCCCGGAGACCATCATCCGGTGTTCCCGGGACGGTTTCCTGGTTGAATGTCAAAGTAATGGGAAATGCCAGTGACAATACGTCGTATTAATTCTGATGAAGTGGCGCGTCAACCTAATTAGCAGAGTAATTATAAAGGTGGTAATGAATGATTTGAAGTTCTCCGAGTTACGTCTTAGGACGAATTGCCGTTTTCAGGCCCCTGTGAAGCCCACACCAACGCCTCCCCTCGTGGCCTCCAGCAGCCCTGGGACCCGACCAGTCCCGAAACCAGCCCCAGCCCTCGGGGGCGCTGGGGTCGGGGCAGAGCAGTGGGGCAGGACTGGGGCAGGATGACCTCAAGGGATATTTTTCAGGTGGTGGCGTTCAGCGACGAACTAGGTGATGCCACAGGTGTGGCACCCACCCCCACCCACCCCCCGTCCCCCACACAACGGCTTTCCTCGGTGGTTGGAGCCCGAGGAGCGGGACAGCCCCCGGCCGCGGCGCTGTGCTGGTGCGCCCCCACCCCGTTTCCTACAGCGGTTCCTTTCCTGGGAAGCCGTCCCGCTCAAAGCTCCGGAGGGGCACGGAGGGCGCATGGGGGGCACAGGGGGCGCGGGGGGCCGCGGCGAGCCGGTAACTCGCTGCAGGCGGTTGAGTCCGACGTGAGACGCCGCAGCCCTGGCGCAGCTGTGCGGGATGAGGGGCCGCGCCCCGACAGGAGAGGTGCCGATGCGGAGAGCGCCGTGGGCTTCGGCTCCGCTTCCGACGGCTTGGGGCAGGATCCCTTGTGAGGGGATCCGAGGAGCTTCTGGGTCCTCGCTGCCAAAAATCGCCAGGCCTTCCCTGGGATTCGCCGGTGACCGGTGTCACAGCCGAAGCACACCGGCCCACGCCGGTCGCCGCCGCGGGGCAGGGCACGGCCCCACTCCCGCATTTCTGAAGAAGTTTTTTCGACGCCAGGAAATCCTGCCCGGGCAGCGCGCTGCTACCAAGCATCCCCCGCTCCGCCCCGACGGCCCCGCATCGTCGCCCGCTGCCCCACGGGCAGCCGGGGGACAGCCGAGCATACGGTTTGCCCCGGGGGTTGAGGCGATAGTGCTGCGGCCGGAGACCGGTGAGGGACCGGAGGTGGCGGGCCCCGAGGAGGTGCAGGGCCGCCCGTGTCCGCTGGGCGGCGGTGGCGGCCGACCCCGTTGTCCCCGACGGGCGCCCGCCATGGACGGGACCGCAGGCAGAGCGGCCGCTGCGCTCCGAGGAGGGCTGGCGGGACGGCGGGGTGACCTCCTGCCAGCACGTCCCTACAGATCGGGTCGTTTGAAGGAACAAGATGAGGAAAAGGGAACAAAAGAAGAAAAAGGGGGAAACCTGAGGAGCAAAATGAAAGATCGGGAGAAAGGGAAAAATACTTAAATATCTGCAAATGCGCAAGCAGATTTCCTGCAGCAGGGAAGCAGCCCGTGGTGGCCGTATTTATCCTGCCACCTTGGTTTGCCATTTACCAAAAGTATGTCCTAATTATCCCTAGGGTAATGCGGGATCTGCGGTAATATGTTACACTAGCATAATACTTTAACTCACAATACACTTCCCCGTCTCGGAATCGGGATTTAGGGCTTGAAGTCATGTTCCTGAAGAATGAACACCTTTCATTTCCTTCCTCCTATTTTTTAATCCTGGATTCCATTGATCAGAAACATTCTGGGGGGCCGCGGCGGCGAAGCCCGCCCGGGGCAGCCGCTCCACTCCCCGACGGGCCCCGCCGCA
>NC_054064.1:17220766-17260766 GCF_017639655.2 Falco naumanni | reverse complement strand
CGCGTGGGAGAGCTTCACGGCCCTATGCACCAACACGCCAGCATCAAAGTCTTCATCCCTACATGCGTCTTTCTACAGACACACAAATCCCATTCCCTGGACCAGGTGGGTAGAACAGCAGGTTTCTCAATCAAAAGCTAACGAGGCTTCAAATCTCACTGCCCAACCTCCTTTCTGCAGGACACTGCTTTGTAGGAAGGGTGGTGTCTCGGACCCATGCACGTGGCAAAGCTCTCCTACAGCCACACGCCACAGAAATGCAACACATCCATCTTGTAAGCAGGAAGCTGAGGCGGAGCAGAGCCCCTGCCTCTCTGCTAAAGGAGGCTCTCTGACAGGCACGCTGTAATGCAAGGTAGCAGGCACCGCGATGGAGCTAAAAGACAGTTTCCGAGTACAGTGAGATGAATTGACTTGACACCATCTGGTAGCAGTTTTTCATTTCTGACAATATTTAAAACTTAATTTGAGCTCAGGCAGTGATAAATAGGTCTCAGATCTCACCTGGCTTTGGTAACCTCTTGACCTAGGCATACCAAGTCATTTGTCTGAGGCTGCAGGTCCCAATATTTTATTGCTATGTCTAATCTAAATAGACTGCTGGACACTGCCCTTATTGCACCCTGGTAATCCTGGATTGATCCTGCTGAAGCAAGAAGGGAGCAATGACATCTACGTCTTTCAGCAAACACACAATGAAAGTTGATCATGTTTAAGCATGTTCTCCCAGCTGGAATCTGTAACAGATGATAGCCATGAAGCATTAGTGTTCCCAAACATCTACGGGGAGGGAAGGGAGGGTGTTTCTACTTTTATAATTATTTCTTTTAAAATCTGACTTAGTTTTAATTTCCTCACTCTAAATACTGCTAATGATTGCTCTAGACTGTGTACATAGCTCCATGCATGTATGTACACACATAGATGCTTGAGTCTCTATATGAATAAATAATCCTTTTAGACAGAACAGCATGACAGCAAAAGCTTTCAGATGAAAACATGGTGTGAAAACGTAGCATGTCTCTTCTCTTATGTTCTATGGCAAATGCAAAGGAAATTTATTGCTTCAAATCTGTGCAATCATTTTTATCTGATTACCTGTAGATACTCTATATGGCTCTGTGCAAGAGACAGTATATTCTCTGTCTCCTGCAGAGATCCCAGTTTATTAAAAGCACACCTTCATTCTTTCACATGTCCTTATGAATCTGAAGGAGCTGCTTAGAATTTGTCACTTATTTTTAACAATATAATTTTCTTTGGAAGGAACATTCTTGCTAAGCTTGACATGTGATATTTAATCACATATTGACCACTCAGTATTACTTTAATGCTTCCTGTCAGCTCCAGTACAGCAGGCAGAGTTCAAGCAACACATTTGCCTGGAGTTCAGTATTCATTTAGATCAAATTTGTCAGCTTTCAATTTTTTTAAATGTAATATTTTATTTTTATTAAATGCAAGTTAATAATGCCTTGTCAGGCCAAGGGCGTGTTTTAATGTGAACAACTCAGATGTTAAGTGAAATTGGAGCCATAACGCCCTGCTAATGGAGTCATATAATCATCTTAATGCCAGCATCTCATCCTAACACAAACACGCGCTGGCTTTGTGTTCAGTTGTCTCAGGGAGCCTTTTCAGATGTATAAAACACACCCGCACAAACACACACACACATAGCCTTTTAAAAGCACATGTTCCTGGGTGCGAGAGCCTATGATGCCTGTGTACGTTACTTACAGATTTCCACGTGCCCTTTTTTCCCCTTCATAAGGCATCTTACTCTACTGGTGACATAACAGCCTGGGTTATTAACGCTGTCTATTCTCAGCTTCATCTTTAATTTTCCATGATGCTATCTATAGTGACTTGATTTTATTTCTTTTTTTCCTTACAATATTTATGCATGCAAGTGTACACATATGAACGCAGCTTTTCTACAGGGAGGTGCAGACATAGCAAGCATGTGACTACCTAAATACATGCAACTGTGTGTGTGTCTGGGTTCGTTAATATTAGACACACACATGTACACATGTACAATTGTGCATGGTGAGTATGTAGAATAGAGTTCATCTGTGCACACTAGACACTGTATGATACGCACCCACAAATGACAGGTGATTCTCTGCAATATTTATCTTTACTCGAGTGAAGAGTTATCCCTCTTCTTGTTCACAAAGACAAATGTCGTAGCAATGAGCAGCCATTGCACGTTACAGGGTAGGAGATGGATGGAGACTGATCTAGCCTTCTAAATATATCGTAAACTACAGCACTGTAAAGTAACTTAGCATCACAGCGGATGATGAAGCACTGCATCTTTACCAAGTGTTTCTCAGCAGCGGGACAAACCCAGGACGCAGGTCCCCACGCAGCAACTGTGGGCTCTGGAGCCGTTCAGCAGTTGTGCCGTGTCGGGGATGGGTAATGGCACATTATGTCTTTCACCTCTTAAATCACCAGCTCCGAAGGGGCACAGGTCAGCCACGGCTATCTGACAGCTGTGCCGGTGCGGTGACGGCAAGGCGGTGGCCTGTGTGGCCCAGGCACACAGGTGTCCCCGTCACCAGCTACCCATGCAACTGACACTAATTGGCACCTTTGTCAGCACGCTCCGTGGAGAGGGCAGGACCGAGCGGGCGCGGAGATGCACACACTCCTCTCACCCACGCGCCAGCTTCCCAGGTCAGGGCTGGAGCCCATTATCCCATGCAGCAGCAGCAGCCTGCGCCCTGCTCCCAGGAAAGCCGTGCTCCAGTGCTTCCCACAGCCACTAACACAATTACAGCTCAGGGTAATAACAGCAAAAGGAGGGAGGGAGATGCGCAGAGGTTATGCAATGTTTTCCAGTAACATGTGAGAGGAGAAGATGTATTGCCACTGTAGAGACAGCAAGGTTGTTGGGAGGGTCAGGGCCAGGGAAGAGTGAGTTTTTGTGCTGAAAGCACCCGAAGGATGTTGCAAGGTGGATCCAGGCACCCAAGGCACTTGTGCCCAAGGCTGGTGAGGGTGAGGACTGGCCTTATGGGCTGGAGAGGGACCTGACAGGGTTTCTAAACCAAAGAATTGGGTTTCTCCCCAGGTTTGCATCAAGCTCGAGGAGAAGGAGCAGTAATACCCATTTTCTCCCATAAGGAAGGTCCTCTCTGGGGCCCTGGGAGCCCCCCAGCACAGAGCAGCCCCGCTTGCCCTTCACCACTCTCAGCTGAGCACGCAGAGGGCAGATAAGCCCCCGCTTCCAGGAGTGAGAGAGGGGCAAGTCAGGCGTATTTGAGATGGGGACATTGGCTTTTCCTGTGCTTGCCTCTACCATGTGAGCACACAGCAGCAAGCACAGGTATCGAGCTTTCCATCCCAGCTTTCCGTCCTCTGCCCAGGGCAGCAGCACAGATGCCCCAGGCGGGTTCTGGGATGCCCCATGTCCATGCAGGCACGGGTACGCTCATGCTTTCCACAGGCTTTTCTGGCAGCCAGGGGTACGGGCAAAGCCCTCTCCGGAGGTGAGCCCAGCTAGCTGGGCGTTAAAGGCCACATGGTACGCCTTTGGCATCTGCCTCCTTACACTTCACTTTAATTGCATCCACTTAAAAAATTCCCCATAAAGCATACTGAAAAGCTTTAATTCCCCAGCACTGCAATATCCAGACTTCAGCATGAGCCCAGCCCACCTCTATGGCCCTGGTTTCCTCTAGTGTAGGGGTACTTCAGTTGTCATTGCTTACACCACCCAGGGAAGCACTTCCACTCCTAGGCAAACCTTCCCACTCGGTGCCATCCCCCAGCACAGGGTAAACACATACCTTTGTCAGGTTTTAGCACCCTTCAGTGGGTTTTCCAGCAGCTACCCATCTGCTCCAGGGTGGGGTGAGGAGCCCTTGTCTAAGCCCACATTCATCATGGCCCATGTATCTGGGAGTTGCTGGTTGGACCTCAGTTGGTGCTAGTGGGGCAGGGGCAGGCCAACACAGAGCCCAGGCTGGGATCTACTCAGAGATGGAGCTCAGCATCCTGCATCCACCACCGGGAAAGGAAAGGGAAATGTTGAAAAAAATGTGTCAGGGTACAAAGTTTTTATTCTGCCTCTGCTCTGCTGATCCGAGATCAGCAATGTACCAGGCAGACTCAGATTGGACGGCAGACAAAACCGTGCCCGTGGGCTCCAGGGCAGCACAGGAGGGCAGGGGCAGCTGGGCCATGGGGCTTCTGCAGCTCTCGCTGCCTGCCAGGGCATATGCAATGGTGCTCAGGTAGTGGTTTCTCAGGCTTTACTGCTGTCTGGAAGTTAAAAAGAAGGGCCCTTTGCAGGGTGAAGAAGATGCTGCACCTCTTATCACACAGCTCAGCCCCATCCATCACCAGGGGAAGCACTTCCCACCATGCCTTTCCACAGAGAGAGAAGAAAACCCCTCTAGAAGACTCTTGTGCAGGCCACTGTGTTCCCTCTGGAGATCAGTAAGATTTTTCCAAGGGAGCCATTGCAACCATATTTCTAGGCCTTGCTTACACCTCCTTGCTGTTTGTCCTGCAATACCAGAGCAGTGCTTCCCACCGCTGAACGCCCCACTCTGAGCCCCAGATAAATCTCAGTGCAATGCGATTAGGGCTAATGCAGGTACATCACCATAAAACAGAAGATCAGCCCGAAGAGGTTCACATCCATTTACATGTTCATTCAGACTGTCCAGACATAATAAGCCTGTCCAGATTCTAGCCATCAAAAATGCACATAGTTGGTAATAAGGCATATATATTAATCATAACTGTGCAGTTCAAACATGAGCTAGTTTACATATGAGTAATTAGAATCACAATTGACCTTTTGTAGAAACATAGGGCTATGCCTAATTCTAGCCACCAGCATTCAAAACATTTATTTAAATAGTATTCCTACTTCCTAACTCATAATTATATATTTTTTGAAAATCATTTTACAGCAAACTGAAAATTACTTGTATCCTGTGCAGTCAAGGAAGAGAAAGCTCTGTTCATTATACCAACACACTCAAATGCCCAGGAAAATGGTCTAACATGTAAAAGCAGAAGAAAAAAAATTTAAAACTAAATGAATTACCACCAGGAAAGCAGTTATATTTACCCTTTATCTGAGAACGATCAAATAACATCCAGTCACGTGAGACTCCCACCTATTTACTTCCCTGTTCTGTACTATTTATTATTTCTTGTGCTAGTCAGAGAAATCCTTTTCTTTAATGAAGGACACATGTTTAAAGCAATGTGGCACTGCTGCCTTCCATGATTCCTGGCACCCTGGGCTGGAACCTTCTCGTAAAGCGCCCTGCAAGGCGGCACCAGCCTCAGGGCACAGGGAAATGCAACAAAAGCATCAGCTGGAATTACCTCTGCAGGAGGAAAATGGGGAAAAGTCCCCCTTAATTTTAGCTGCCTTTAAAGTCCATGGGTTATTTTGCAAGTCCTTCTCCATTCCAGGATGTCTGGCAAGAAAATACCAGGGATTTTGAGGCGTGGGTTTGGAGGGGTCCATTGGAGAGCAGGAATGTTTCGCATGAGTGGGGACAGCTGGGGCAAGCCCACCATTTGCAAACGTGCCTGTGGTTATGCTTTCAATAGGTGGCACTTATGAATAATAATATGCATAATCTATCTTGTGCCCAGGCAGGAGAGAAAACATAAGTGGACAAGCCTGAAGGCATGGCCTTCTATTAAAGGTTGCTTGGGAATTCTCTGCAGGGTTAGGGCAAAACTGTGCTGCTAAACATGGCTGGGGGATTTGCATGTTTAAGAAAACAGGACTAATTGAAAATCCCTCTCTTCTGGATGAGTGATTTACATTTCTTACAGATCAAATTACAGAGGGTGAAATACAGTTTTGCCCTTTTGTTGTTTATTTGATTGTGAGCTTTCATTGCTAACTTTCCTTTTTATTAAAGAGCTGCAACACAGACTGTCAGAAAAAGCCCAAATCCCCAGGCCATGCTACACACCTAAAGTCTAAACCCTGCAGAAATACACAGTCCTGCTTTGTTCTGTAGCTGTTTGTAGACACCTTGAATCAAGTACCCAGGGCTCAGGCTCTTAGTAATTAAATATAAAAATAATTAGGAAATTGCCAAAAAAAAAAAAAAAAAGCAAACCACTCTCTCCTAACTATCATTGCAAATGTAATCCAGGTCTAGTCCCTCAGCAGAGGTGAGGACAATATATCGTAAGGGAAAGACATGCTTGATTTTAAAGTAGTCCAAGAAATAATGAGGTATGCATCTTGGGCTTTTCCCAGAGAAATACCCATCAGACCCACCCTTGTTTTCTATCTGTTTATATAATGCCCTAGATACTTTCTTTTAAAAGAAAGAAGAATTAGTATTATTTAAAAAGAATAAGTACATGTTTAACTCGGGTAAATCCACATCCTCTGCACTGCTAACCAGGGAGAAGCCACTGCCCAGATCCCCAGGGCACTCCCACTCCCTAAGGACCATGAGAAATGACCCCCACTCCCAGGGAGGAAACCCAGCCCAGGGAACCGCTTCCACTGGCTCAGAAACAAGCCTGGTACAGAGCTGAGGAAGAAGGCTCCAGAAATCTGGTGTTTGCCAGCAAGCCAGGGGAGAGACACAGATGAAGAGGACCTCGTCCGTGAAACAACAACTTGCCTTCAGCAGGAGGAGGTCTGTAGCTAGAGACACCACAAACACAATGCTCATTACAAACAAGATGCCAAGAGTACTTACAACAGTAAGAGATTTCTAGATGTGTAGCTTAGCTGATGGCTTAATTCCAGCAGCAACAGCAGTTTCAGAGAGCAATAGGACCCCAAGTCACCACTGGGATGAGACCTTATTTATCACCCCTCAAACAACCCAGCTCCAGAAGATTATCAAATCACTGGTATTTTAATTGCAATGGCCATATAAGGAGCAGAGAACCTTATTACCTTAGTATTAATAATAGTTGCATGGCAGGGGTATTTAACACTGCACATCACAGCTAGCAGTTTTTTAAGTCCATATGCACAACAAGAATTGGAGAAAGCAACACTCAAGGATGCAGCATCAAACGTTTCAACTTTAGTACTGCTGTTGGCCAAGAAAAAAAAAAAGTATCAGCATGGGAAGAAAACACATCTCCAGATCTTGATAAAGCTATGGGAGGTTATTTGGAGAATGAATTCCCTGGGGCAGTTAAAAGCGGTTGTGCTCTGCTGAAATGTATTCCGTCCTGGGAGTTAGCATGGCAAGTTCTCTGAAGATGCTGTGGCGGATGAGCTGCCAGCCCAGAGTTTCCCACAATCTACCTGTGGGTGTTCCAGGAAAGCAAAATTAAGTGCTGAGAAGGAGAAACACAAGAGGAATCCAATATCAGGCTTTCTGCCCGCTTCTTCACCGCTAATCGTCTCTGTACATGTGAGCTGGGTGTAAAGTGTTCCCACATCAGAGCTGTAGCTATGCATAGGTGTAAATTACTATACAAGGTTCAAGGCAGCGTTCAGCCATGCCCAAGCTGCCTAATTAGCGGTTGTTAGTGTGGCAGAGCTATAAAGTGCTAATATTCAAATGTTATAACTGTGCTGCCTCTTGCCAAAATCCATAAAGTGTTTGGAAGCTAGCTGGTGTTACTGACAAAACTCTCTCTTCCCTTGCAAGCAGAGGATCAAAGGCAGCCATGCTAATTAACCCCTCTTTTTAGTGCATCCGTGGTGAAAATGTAATGCTGCACCAGGGCTGCTACCACAGCAGTGCTTGGCCCCAGCAAAGCCCTGGCAGGAGATGCTGCAAGGCTGCGAGAGCAGGTCTCTTGCTTTCTGTCTCAGGTGAGGCAGCCCCCTAACTTGGGAGCTGTTTTTCTGGGTGGTGAAGATGAAAAATCCAGGGATTTTTTTTTTTTTTTTGTAAGACTTATTTTAAAACTAATCCCTTCAACTCACACAGTCAACCTCTAAAACAAGGCCTACAGGACTGGAGAAAAGCACTCGTGTAACATATAGTACTTGACATTGCCCATGGCTAAATACGGGGAACAAGATGTTCTCTGTGGCCATACCAGGCTTCCTTAGTCATATATGCTTTAATCTGAGCCCTGCTAAGGGGAGAGATACCCAGCCCGGTTCTCCCTCCCGAGCAACAACAGCAGGGCGAGCAAAACGTGCCTCCGCTGAAGCATGGCCAACGCGACACCAAGGCTTGGCTCTGCGCAGATCAACCCAGTCAGGCAGGAGCATGCCCTTGGTGCAGTTAATTTCAGAGTTATTTTCTATGGTTAGCATCAAAGACGTTTCCTACTCCTGCCTGCTGTTTACGTCTCACTAATTTCATAAATGGCAGCGCATGTCTGACCCACTTCCCCCCCGTGTTACACTCATCCCCTGAATCCCCTGCTGAGCTCTGATGTAGCCAGCCAGCACAGCCCATGGTGCAGAGCCACCACGGCCACCTCTGGGAGGAGAGAGCCACAGCCAAGGGGCTGCTCGGGGACCCTTGCCTAGGGGCCATCTCCCCCAGGGGCAGGGGTCCCAGGCACCCAGCTGTGGCACGTGAATCCACAGGGATTCAGTCCAGCCCACCTGCATGGATGCTGGCACCTCGCAGCCCCCTGCAGCTCTGCAGAAGAGGTTGGCCGCGTGATTCCTGCTTGGCAGATGGAAAGGGGACCTGCCAGAGGCAGCACGGCTTTCCCCAGCTGCAGCAGCAGCACGCCTAGGCAAGGCAGCTCGGTCTCTTCCATCTGTGGGACCACATCACCACCCTCAGCCAGCCAAACTTCTCGAGGGAGGAGATCCTCACTTTGTATCATCTTTAAAATGCTTTCCAAATACCACATAAACCCCCAAAGACTAATGCTTGAAATATATCTAGTCAGTTGACAAACAGACCTGGGTTTGCCAGCACAGCTTGATCCAAGTCCACCAAAAAGAAGCCCCACTGACCTCAGGCTTTGCCTTCGCATGAGGACAGGTGGAGGTGGCAGCGAGGAGAAGGGCTGTCCTCGCCCAGCACAGCCCTCTGGCCACGGGCAGCCCAGAAGTCTCTGATGCCAGGCTTGGCAGGCATAGGCACGGTGAGAGCTGGATGGGGCTGGAACCCCCCTGTAACTCTTTGAAAATGTATCCCATAAAAAAAAGTGACTTTTTCCAGCATCCTACAGTTTTTAAAAATAAATAAATAAATAAGTATCATCAAAAGCAGCAGAGTCTCCCAGCAAGGCAGGCGTCAGCAGAGCTGGGCTCAATCACACTGCATGGGAGGGGAAGTCCCCAAGACGGAGAAGCAAATGGGTGTCTGCAGCACAGCATAAATTAATACAGCAGCTGCTGCTTTTGCAGGGAAATCAAGCCCCAGCCATTCCCTTTCACCAACAGAAACTTCACAGACGCACTATAGGATATTTCATTACTAAGTATTTCAAATTTTCAACATGAAAAATATTCCCTAGCATTCGGTACATTATTTGTTTCATAGGGAGGGGATTAACATTCCTGGGACTCAGAAAACAGGCACATACCACTGAAGCAAGCAAACATGATTATTGCTTTGTTTTCACAGGTCCTCGTGCAGGCGACTGCAGGTCTCGATACACTTCAGGCCTCTGTCAAAGTCCGGCACCCCTTCATTAACACTTCAAGGCTCTGGGTCTGGGGAGGGGAAGGACTCCAGACTCGGAGGCAGATTCTTCACCAGTTTACACCATGTAAATGTGGGATTACTCCTGATTTATGCTGGTATGGCTGAAGGTAGCACCTGTTCCCTTGTATTTATATACATCTTCTATAAAAGATAAAAAAATCAAAACACACGCACACAAAAAAAGACATTATTGTCTCTTTTACACCATAACTCTGGAATAGCAAAACCAACTCCAGATAGTCAGAATGTCTTGGGGAGGTGATCAGGCCCAATGGCTTTATTTCCAGAGCTCTGCTTCACCTCCAAATTTTAAAAATGGTATGTTCATGCTCTGAGGCAAACCTCATTTTCCAGCTCAAACATTTTATGCAATATTTTAGTAGGTTGTTTTATACTGCTGTACAGTCTCCAATTTTAAGTATTATCAATAATGTATTCTTCCATGTAACCTCTTTAACACTCACAATAGAATAAACTAAAAAAAAACCACATCAACAAAAAAATTGTCTCCGCTTGGCAATGCTGTGTGAATGTTAAATTTCCCATTTCACAATGCAGCCATCACTATAAAACTCTGAGGGCGGATTAACGCTCTTCTGGTACTTCACTGTATCAGAACATGGATTTGCAGACAACAGCTGCAGCAAATTCCCTTGACTGAGAAGAATTACAAGTATTATCACCTAGATCATTAAACTGGGTTCATAGATTGCAGAATGTCTTCAATCAATTCATCTAAGATAACTTGAAGCCAGCTGGACCCCCTCAGTGAGAACTTGACTTAATTGGCCAATAAGTGGCTGGAAAAGGTGCATGCGATTTGATAAAATTACAGACTGCAGAAGTGATTACAGTTTGGAGAACCGCAGAGGGTAGCCTCCAGGTCAGCCCTTTTGGAGAGGGCTAAGTTAATGTCCACTATTAAGTGCTGCTGTGAAAAATGTTGGCCCACTTGGTGCTCAGATGTAAAGTGTATCCAGGTCATTCCTCAGCTGATGGAGGGAGAGATGTGCACATTTATCACTGCTCTGGCCTCATTTCTGCCTTGGTAATAGTCGTACGCTAACAACTGCTGGCAGTTTCATGGTTTTCTGGGTACCCTTCATTTTATTGGCATAACTAAAATATTATCTGAGCAAAGCAATCCATCTGCTAAAGAAAAACACTTTCCTTCAATTATGTCCCCCGAGTCTTTTCTTAAGAAAGGTTAAAGCACCAGGAGTTGAAAAATATACATTAGTTTGTTTTTATTCTTTCCAATCTACTGCAAATATGCTCGCTTGTTACTGGATAAGCGGTAGGTCTACATATTTACCACCGCAGAATGTTAGGGAATATGCCTAGCTCTAGGAAAAGGGTAAATCCACAACATCGGATTAGCATTTAGGTACAAATCATTATTTAAAAACAATTGCCTATCCTCCTCCCCACTCCCCCCCCAAAAAAGATAGAAGAGATTGCATAAGCAATTTCTCCGTAATTTTATATTTAATAATGAAATAGATCAGGTAATTTGCAGAACAGCAATATTTTAAAAAATGGAGATGCAAAGAGTGCAAAGAAACCATCACGTTACTCGATTGTGTTAAACATCACGGAAAAACAGAGCTTGATCCTGCTTGTGCTCAGCAGGCAGGGCTCCCATTGACCTTGGCGAGGGGCTACCGCATGCGGGTGCCTCGCAGGCATTAACCCTTTTGTTAGAGCCCACCCCAAGACAGGGCTTGCAATCACTTCTGCACCGATAGAGTGTATCTGCTGGGATTCCATGTTGCTGAGGCTGCATATTTTTCATGGATTGGATAATTTTCACGGGTTTTGTTTTGTTATTTTTAAATCCCTACCTTTTACAGAGCTAGCTCCAAGACTCAGGTATCTGATGCAGATATTCAGAAGTAGCTTGGGCTCATTTCAAGGATTTTTTTTTTTGCTGATAGCTAAGTTGTTTTAATAGTAAATGGTGTAACATACAACCAAAAGCCTAGGGGTTGCACAGTTTACTAGATGTGCGCAAAACACAATGAAGTGTGGAAGGACAAGTTACGCATCTTAGCATCAAAACAGGGAAGGATGGGGCTTTAACAAAATTATTTTAGGCTGCAGGTATTAAGTCAGAGAAGAACTCTACTTAAAAATAAGGTACAAAATGCCTACTTTTCTTAAATGCTTTCCGTTCATACGTTGGAGCAACAGCCAAAATCCAGTTTTATTTCACCTGCAGACAGAAATTAGGTTGCCATTCGGTTGCTGGATTTCCTACCATATAAAAGAACATATGTTTCTTACCAAATAACCACAGAAGTCCCTTCCCACCCACCCACCCACCAAGCACAGTCGCTCAAGGCACAGGATGAGATAGGCTCTGTGTGGAACTGGTCTGCAGGTTTGGGGTGGAACATCTGTTAATGGGAGCTCTCCTAGGAGAGGAGGTGTCAGGTTTAGTTTTTCCTTTACTGTGGGGAGAGGATGCCCTTTTCCAAATATTCCTGGTGAAAGCAATTAATTTTGGTCATGTAAAAATGGCCCTTCACTTTGAAATGTTAATGCAGAGAGTGAGAAAGAAATTGAAAAGGGGTCAAAGCAAACCAAGGTGTCCCCAGATTGTCAACAGGACCACGCAGCAGTCCCTCCACTCCCCCCTCCACTCCCCCCCCCCCCCCCCCCCCCCCCCCCATTTTTGGTCTCCCCAGAATTTTGTGGAATAAACTTATTTTAGCCTGCAGTCCTCTGGGAATTGTAACGCTGTCCTGGCCACAGAGAAGCGCCACTTGGTGGGACTGAGCTTCATGGCTGGGACAGGGACTGGCCCCAGCTTGTCCTGTTCTCTGGGATCTCCTTTCCCCACAATGACTTTTGTCTTTCCCCCTGCCCCTGCAGATGTGCTTATCGCCTTCTGCATTTGGGACACTCATCCCAAACCTCTGCATGGAAACATGGTATCCATCACGGGCACAAAGAGGTCAGGGATGTTTCGATCCCTGGTCCTGCCACTCCAACCAGGTATTTCAGTTAAATGGGTAGTACTTTGTTCTGATGTCTTTATTGCTAGAAAAGATGTCCATCTTTCTTGCTGTCTTACATGGGAGAGAGTAGAAAGGCCTTAGCTGCACTGGGTATTCACACTCTCAGCCCATACACCAGCACAGGCAAATTATTTTCCCTACTTAGCTCTTCAGTGTTGCCTTGCTGGCTAAGCCCTGATGTGAAAAATCCCTTTCCAGGCAAATTCCAGCATTTTAAGCATTGTCCTGATTCAGCAGAAGGGTGCTGCCTGCCAAGACTTACCTTTCAATGCATGGTGGATGCCCAGGGGGCTGCCAGGTCTCTGCTTGCAGCTCTGCAAGAGCGGCCCTGCATGGCCAGGGTCAAACTGGAACCACGTGGCTTCATTGCCACCGCATGCCAAATGTGACCTTGGATGCAATGGCTCCATCCACCAGCCTGCAACCAGTCGGGTCTGCCACCTAGCATGGGAGGAAAAGGGAAACTGATTGAGTTGCCCATGATTTAATCACATTAGCATCCCTAGTGCTGCCACTTTTCATGTCCCCACAAGCTCGGGCCATGTTTGTGGTTACTGGAGCTCCCACACACCCTGGGGCGCTGGGTTTCAGACACGCGCTGAACTGTCACTTGCAAATTTAGAAATCTATTTTTAAAGCAAACTAAGCAAACACGGTGCTTTCTCTGCCTGTCATAAAGATCATTAAAGGAACAGTTGCTGGCGGGGATTTCAGTGGCAAACAGGCCAGGCTTGGCAGGGCAGGACCTTTGCTCCAGCTCACTGCTTTCAAGCTGAACCGAAGCGACGGCCCTCGATAGCCCGTCATGCCACCAGCCCTTCATCAGGAAGCTTCAGCCAGCAGACCAGCGTGGGCTGATCCAGCAGTCCCCAGAAAAACTATCTGAGAGCTTTCACCTTTGAAGGGAGCAGCTCTCCAGGTCAGTCCTGCTGCCCAGGAGGAGAGGGTGAAGCCCACTGTCGTGTTCCAGTACAGCCCTGTGACCACCTTGGCCTTTCCTCTTCATGTACAGATGGGAGTCCCGGCAGCCCTGCTGTGCTCACTGCTGCAGCTCTGGCATCGTGCTGCGGGCCTTGCGGGGTTCCGTATTTTCCTGAAGTGGCTCTGGCCCCCAGATCTGCTCGACCGCCTGAGAATGGCAGCCCCACTCCAAACAGCGAGTGTTTCTCTTGTCATGAGCAGAAATGCAAGAGCCAGCACCAGAAAGAGAACACAAACACATTTCATATTTTCTTTAACATCAAGATCTTTAAGACCAACTCACTTCCCTGCTCCAGACTTGCAGTGACTAAGGACTGCGATGCTGACTACCCATTGTGTACAGCTGTGGTCCCACTCGTCCCTGCTCAGGCTGAGCAGGGTGGTGTCCCCCTGTTTCAGGTGCCTCCACAGGGCAGCATGGAACCCTCAGCCTGGAGATGCTGGAAGCCAGGGCAGCAGGGCCACTGCCTGCTCCTGCACAAGGGTTAGCACAAGGGTTGGTTAGCACAAGGGCAGAGGGGTTTGAAGCCAGACAGGGACCACCGAGGCAGGGAGCCCTTCCTGCCACTGCAGAGAGAGGCTGGAGGAGGAGGACAGAGAGGAGCCCACAGCTGCCCAGATGTTACATTCTCTTTCCTGCAGCTGAGTTGCTGGAGCTGCTCGAGACACTCAGCCCAATATTTTCCATTTGGCTACAGCAATCACTGCAGTCTAGGGGCCAGCAGAGAAGACCCACTGCTGAGAGCCCTGTACTAAGCTAGAGAACAGGGAGTGGGAACGGGCAGATCCCACGGCTGAGCTATAGGCAAGGCACTATTTATTGTACCCTGCAGGTAAGGGCCAGACCCACACACTTTACTCAGCAAACAATGGAGACGTATGGGTCCACTGTTTGGCATGTTCCAAACATTGCACTCCATCAGCATCCTTAGGGTGTGTGTATTATTTTTAATTGTTAGACACAGAAGTAACTCAGATAACCTTTCCTTCCTTTTTTGTCTTTCAGGACCACAAATGTGGTGTAGAAAGGAGGCTGTTTGTACACGGAGGAGAAAAGTCTATTTTCTGTTTACTTTGAAAAAGCCTAGTATTGACTTCCATTTATCTTCCAATAAGTCCTTGTCCAATGCAGCTTGGAACATAATCTATTCCAAGGGCAGGTGTTCTTTAATGAGAGTGCTGAAATCTCTCTTTTTTTTTTTTTATACTCCATTCATTAAAAGGGAAAGAGGAGGGGGGGGGGGGGGAAAGAAGAGAGTTAGAAAATGGCATGAAAGCATATTATCAGTAAATTGTTTCCACTGTGTTTGTGACTGTTCTTAATGTTTTATGAATATGCTAAAAAATTTGCTCAGGCATTTTTCCTTGGGCAGTCTAGTTAATTACTTATTCAGAGAGCTTCTACTCCATTCCTTGCAAAATGTGTTGTGCATTAATTCTGATTATGTACAAAAACCCACCTGCAAGGAAAAACTCTGAATCAGTAATGCTGATAAAATGAGCAGCTCTCCTGGGGCTTTACTGAGAAACAGGATACTGGACAGAATTAGAATCTTGTAGCTAAGGCTATTCATAATGTCATTAACATAAAGGCAATTAAATGAGTTTTTAACCTACAACCCTTTATTGTTATTAATGAACATTAGAAAAACACAGGAGATAAAATTGGTAATTATCTCTGCACCAAGCTATGCAATAATGTGTTTAAATATAAAACCAAAACAAATGATTATTGTTAGTATTTTCAGTAGCAGAAGCCCCAAGGAGCAGCTCAGTCACATTTAATCACATGGTACTACACCAAGAGGGTTAATTAAACGAGGGCTTTACCTTCATCATGCTTGGTTATTCTGTTTAATATGGAATCAACAAACAGAAATGCCAATCTGCAAAATATTCCAGGCAGTGCCTTTACCTTCAGGTGAGCCACCTTTACAAAAACCAAGTGCGGTTTTGTTCCCTCCAGGACAAGGAGTTGCAGTCCTGTAATCAAGTTTTTATTGTCACATGCTTTCAAAACCAATTCCAGAAACAACTGTATAAATCCTGGCTCATAGCCCAAGCTTATCATTCTGTAAAAAAGAATTTGGGAATTCAAAACAGACGGACATTTTACAGTAGATGGTAAATGTGGTTGCAGCACCACAGCCTCCAGTTACAGTAGTTTGCATAAAAAAATGGATCCACTACTTAAGCAGTCATAAATTACAGAGTATCTTCTAAAGGGGAAATACATTAAAGCTCAGTGAAATACCCTATATCTAGATGTGAACTTATTAATTCGATTAAAGTTTTATGATATAAATCTCCAAAATAGCTTTAGCATCCATCTTTTTTAATAGTTTTTTTAATGTATTTACATTGTTTTGAGGGTTCAGAAATCTATTTTCTGGGCAATATGTAGCTTAACAAATGACAGCTAATACATTTTATCTTCCATCTCAGTAGACAAAGCTTTCCTAAGGAAGGTGTCCTTTAACATGTCCAGCTATAGGGAGCAAAAGGGAGGAGCTGAAGCCACCTAAAGGCTGTGCAGGATCCACCACTGGTTTCATCAAGCTGCACATGTTGTTGCTTGAGATCCCCCTGGTCAGATGCTGCAGGGAGCTACCCTGTCCTGCATCTCCGTGCCCCCGTGTTTCATGGGGATGGGTTGGTGAAAGACCATTCCCGGCAGCAGAGAGGAGAATGCCGTATAGGAGCAGAGGGGAAACAAAAGAAGGAAAATTCAAAGGGCAGTTGGCTGACATGCTGAATGTAGGGCTATCTGAGGACACCATGCCAGCAAGGGCTGAATATGAGGGTGCAGAGGAGGCCTGATTGAAATACAGCTATACAGCTACTTTTTCCCTAGAAGATATCCTTTCTGGGACTGCTAAAGAAGTGAGAAAGCATAAAGGATTTAGTCAAGAGGAAAAATAACCAAGGTGCTCCCTTTCTTTTTGGGAAGTCTGTCTAGTGAGACAGCAGAGGAAGCATTAGGAAAAGACAAATATGTAAAGGATAAACAATCAGCAGCACAGTTTATAACAGCATACACTGTCAGTCAAACCAGCTGCTTCTTTTGACAGACATCCAGCAAGGAAGAAGACAACTTGATCACTCAGACATCTGGAAAAGCTTGCGAAAAACTCCTTATTATACTCAAAACCAAATGTTTCGTGAGTGCAAATACGTACATTTCACCCTTATGCAGGGAGCCCTGGCAAAGCTCAGAGCTGGATCTCACGAGAAGCAAAATTACCTACTTGGCTTAGACACAACTCAAGTCTAAGGGAAAACATGGGTACACTGAGAAGGCAGAAGCAGAGGAGAAGATACAGGAACAAGTATCAGCATAAATGTTTTTCAGTATAAAGATCAGATGGGGCCTATCAAGGGCTGATGGCTGGAAGGGTGCAGATCCCAGAGCTGGAGGGAAAAGGCTGCTTTATGGGGTAAGGCAACCAGAACAGGACAGAGACACTCACAGGTATTTTTGATGTTGCTGTTCAGCTGCTCCCAAGCCCTTTTTTTAAACACACACAGCCCTCTCCACCACCACCTGCATTGCCAGCGATATGTGGGATCACTGGCACTGACATGCCATGCTGTTAAACAGCAAGTCATGGACAACCATGGTATTATAACCAACGACTCCTTCAGATAACTTAACAGCTCTAAATACCTGAAAGGTTTTCCCAAACAGCTACAGATTTCTCTTCCTCCTGATGTAGAAGCTGATTTCACTTGCTTGTGTAAGCCTGCTATTCACTGGTGTAATAAGAAAAGGCCCAGGCTATTCAAGTGCTGTGTAGATGCAGAAAGGATCTGCATACTAACCAGCTTCTCCAAGTAAAAAAAGTATAGCTGGTTTAGTTTCTTTTGAACTGGAAGATGTTGTAGGAAGCCATTAAGCTAGGTGAGCTGTGGCGGAGGTGAGATGGCCTCCAGCATTTTGTGTGTGAGCGTGCAGCCCTGGCAGCAATGCACAGCCGCAACAGGGAGAAGCACAGCATTGTTTCCGTCCCCGAGGCACCATGCAGGCAATGCTGCAAACACACAGCCCCACGTCCTACACGTCCCATTGCTTGGCAGCCTGCAAGCATACAAGGGCCACCGCACCACTCCTCTCTCTCTACCCAGGCAGCTGCCTTTGGATGCTCTCTGCCTTTATGTTTTCTGGGGAACAAATAGAGACACACAGCTGAACAGAAGCACATACTGTGTACTGGCTTTTGGGCACCCTTTTCTAGTCTTTTAATTTTAGATCACTAGTTCATGACTTACCTCCAAACGTGACCCTCTTCCGTTCACCAAGACAAGAAGTGCAACAATCTTTCCATACTATGATGAAGCAGATGCTTGTTTGCATTGAAAGCTCCTTGGGATGGGGCCAGACAGCAGCATCCTGCTCCAGCCCCATGGCCCTGTGCACCACTGCACTGGAAGGAGGCAGCATTGGTCGGCATGTCCAGATGGGTGTATCTAAAAAAGCCCAACCCAAAACACAGCGGCAAATGGTGTTTGATGAGGGCAAGAACAAGGTAATACCTGTTAGAAGAAAAATTTCATTACACATAAATTGGGGGACTTAAAAATTGCTGCAGCCCCTTGTTTCATCCAAGACAACCATGTGACACAATGGTGATCCAAAAGCACAGCAACATTCCAAGGAGAAGAGGAACACTGTGCCCCCAGCTTCTGACATCAGCATGCCTGCATCAGTACAAACATTCCTACTATGCTCAGCTGAAACCCATGAACCTGGGAATAACCCACTCCCAGCAGGGATCAGCTCCCTGGAACCATCCACCAAGGCGTCTGGTCACAGCTGCCACAGTGAGGGGAGCACAGAAGAAATTCAGTCTATTCTAGTGTGACAAATCCTATCTCCTTTATAAGCTTAGGCATGAAAGAACTACAAAGTCTATATTTTATTTATAGTATTTTAGTGGATAAATGACACTCTTGTTCCTTTTTTTTTTTTTTTTTTGCCAGATATCAAGTGTTTACAGTGACAACAGCCTGTTGTCTGTCATTCAGAGGGCTGGCACCTGTCTGGGTAATAGCATGACTCAATATTCCTGAAGTACTAGAATTCTGTAAGAGAAGAAAAATCAATAACTGTGACAAGTGCTATCCATTAGAGCTTGAGAGCAGAGAGCACACAATTACACAGTGTCATTTGTTTAATATAACGAGACTGTAAATGAAAATTCTTACAATTGAGCTTTGAGGGATAAAAAAAACTTTCAAAGGCAAGATGACCATGAGCTACTTAACTTCTCAGGGCCAAGATGGTCAACATCAGCTGAAGCTTAGGGTTCCTGTCCTGGCAGATGATGGTCTCTGAGATCAATAGATCCCTACGCAGAGATCAGAGCAACAGCAGCCATCAGTATCAGCCATCAACATCAGCTCCGCATCCCAGGGCAGAGGCAGAAATGTCTTTTTCCCCCACACAGCTCTGCTTTTTCTTCACCAGGCTCACTAGAGCAGAACAATACTTGCGTCCAAAATAAGTTATGTACATTGAAATAAATCTCTATTTCAATATTTATGGTATATGCTTATACTCTGCCTAACAGTATTTCTAAGCATCCGGTGAATACGGACAGCGGGAAGAAATGCAATTTGACTGGTATCAGGAGCACGGCCACCCTCTGCTCTCCAGCTCCCTTCCCACCCCTGGTCTCCTTCATTGTTCGGCTTTATGGCCTTGTGCCACTTGGGCTGATGTTTCCCTTCTAAATGGCATTTCAGCTTTGGCCTCCCTCGCTGCCCAGCACCCTTTCCCGGATTAGCTCTTGGGTGCCATATGGTACAAATGGCCTGCCGCACACTCGCGCAGTCAGTATTTAAAAACCTGCCAAACTGCTGCCTGGGTTGGCAGCCTGCCTGGTGGCTCCGTGGGCTGTGGAGGGAGCGCGATGCTGCCTGGAAATAATTGAGATGGGGCTCTGCCAGGTCGCGCGCAGCAGCCCTGGGAGCCATGCTGCCCTCACCCCTCCTCCCCACCTCACGGGCAGGCATTCCTACACATGCCCACCCTTTGCCACTGCACCGCTTCCCCAGCTGCCCTGCTTAGGCAATAAGGAAAACATCAGTCGTTTATCTCAACCATTTTTCCTTTCATTTGAGGTATGTGCCAGGGAGAGAAGCACACAAGTCCCCAGGATGCTCCCTGCACAGCAGTACAAGGAGCCATCCCCAGCTCCCGGCTGCGACGGGGCACCCAGCCACGCAAGGATGGCTCCCGACAGCAGTGTGGAGGAAAGGCAGGGCAGCAGGACCACTGGGAACTCGCTGAGGTTTCCTCACCTCACCACAGGGGTCCTTCCCTAAAGCATACGTATTCCTCCTCTCGCCATGGCACGGTGCACGTCCTTAGTTGCAGGACTGATCACCCCTGGAGACTTGGCCTGGAGAAACTGAGAACTGAGGTGAGCCCTGTGGGAAGTCTGTAGAAGTCTGGTCACTGGTCTCAGAGGAGACAAAAATCACATGAAAAAAAGCAACAACTAGAGCAGCAGACTTCTTGCAGTACCTCTCACACAACACAGCCCTTTTCCCTCTCTTCCCACACCCTCTTGCAGCCTGACCAAGCCTCTGCTTTCCCTCGTGGCACAACAGTTCATGCTCCACTTTCTCTACCAGTCAGACTGATATTTTTGCTTAATTTTTTTTACCTCCATGAAAGTAGACTTTCCATCTTCCTGTTGTTCTAGAGGCAGATACATTCAAATGGCTGGGTCATCTTACACCAAACCCCTTATAACTTTGACTCCTTTTAGTTCTTTATGAGATTTTGTTCCCAGGTTTTGGCTGAGAGCTTCTCTGGGACCTCTCCAGCTGCAGGGCTTCTCCCTAGCAGTGGTCCAGTCCTGGTCCCAAGCCCTGCTGCTAGTGCTGTGAAATTGTTTTCATCCAGTGCCATTTCATGAAAAATAGACTAGGTCCCCAGTCTGCCTAAGTGCCACCCTGCAGTGGATGTGACCTACCATCCCTCCCTGGTGCCAGGGGCCACGTGGTGGTTGTGGCACAGATGGGCAGTGTGATGGAGGCTGGTGTGAGGCTCACAGGAGGAGTACTTGGAGCACATCAGGGCCACCGAGGTCCTGGACCCACCAGCTCCCTGAGGCCACAGCAGCTGTGTACATGCTTGGTGGCACCTGGAAAAGGTCATGCCTGGAAACCCTGGCATTGATGAGAGGTGACTGTTTTCCAGACTACTCACCTAAAATACAGTCATCCATCTCCTTGGAGCTGCCCATGAAGCAAAGCGCCTCAAGCATCTGCGAACAGCTGATAATGCAGGGTCAGGCATCCAACTTCACTTACGGCTGAAGAGGAGGGGAAAACTTGCAACTTCTCTGTCACTTGCTATTGGGCAAATCAGTCAGCAGTTTATAATGGGATGTTGCCCCTTAAAGAACGTCATTTTCTATATTGGTAGCTCGCCAACTCCAGATAACCTCCAGTAGAGCATCAAATTTGCAGGTGTCTTCATTCTTCCTAGATTGGACTTCAAAGCTTTAACGTTACCTACATGTATTTGTGTGTTATTTAGCTCTTGTTAAACAAAGCTTTGCCCTTCAGTCACAGTGGGGAGTGGGTAGAAGAAAGGCAATATTAGAATAAATAAATTAAAAAAAACTATTAAAGGAAACACAGGATGAAAACCCTTCTGACAGAGACTGGTGGCTACATCGGTAGTTCCCATGCAACAGTGAAGGAAGCAGCAGCACTGCGGTTCTGATGTATTCTGGTGAATTATTTGTACAACGTGCCTACACAAAACTTCAGATGAAACAGTCTCTTTATAAGCTTTTGATAGCAAGGAGAGAAGTGGCTTTGCCATTACTTCTGTTTGTGAAATGAAAGCAATACTGAGTCTTGGTGTTCCTGGATGGAGCCGCTGATCATTGCAGTGACAGCCAAACTAGCTTTGCTTGTTTGTTGTTTACCTTATGCTAAGGGGAAGGAATTTCTTTGCTGTCATTGTATCGTGTGATGTGGTAAAACACAATCCACGCGCAATATGCGCAGAAATTTCAAGCCAGCAGTATTTATTACCCGTGCATATACAGTACATATTGCTGCTTTGCTGTCAGTGCTGCTTGCAGTACTTTAGTGGAAATAAAAAGGCATTTACATCTAGAGTGCCACAATATGCTTTGACAGCACAGGTATTGCAAGGGCTGTAATATGATTTGCTAATGCACCACATGCACACGGGTGAGAAGGAAGGCTCGACCATGAATGCCTGGAAAGACTGACAGTACACAGAAGGAACTCCTAAAAGTGACATTTGTAATCTCTTGCTATATGGGCAGTGCTCATATGCCCAGACGTTACCCTAGGCATTCCCACTGTTGGCAACAAGGAGCAGTAGCTCCTGGGAAGCCTCGCTGCCTGCACAGGTGGCTGGGGTGTGTTTGAAGTGGAATTTGGCCAGGACATGAATCTCCCTAAGAAACATCAGTTGATCAAAAGCAGTGAGGACCTGACTAGTCATTGGATCCAGGACCCTGGTATTTTACATGTGAGACAACATTTTAATGAGATAAAAAGACCCAAGTATAAGGATCCTAGGTGAACCGCACCACCCAAAGCAGTCTGAGCAGATTAAAACACTTCAGAAGCAGCTTTACTTCAGCTTTACCATTCAGCTTTTTACTTCAGCTTTACCATTAACCCTAGCAGGTTCCTACAGTCTGCTACATACAGTGCAGCACAAGATCCTCCATTTTCCCCAGATCATCCAAGAAATAAACAATATGCAACTGCTGGACCAGCCACACATGTGGGTCTCTTGGAGAACAGCAGAGAAGCCAAGGTATTGCTCTTTCTCATTGAAAGTGCATAGCTAAGCCATTTATCCAGATTTCTAAAGAAACAAGACCTATACTAACTTGTAGGACATGGCAGCAGCCACAGTGTCCTTTCCAGACAACCAAAGAAAAATCAGTATTTGGAAATGCAGCAAATAGAGGAGTTCATGTTTAGCTTGCATCATTAAGCAAGTTCTCCTCCCTAGACTCTGCTCCCAGACCTCTGCTAGGCCATGGTATGTGACATGGTGTGGTCAGTCCTTTCTCCATCTCCCAGGCTCCAGCCTTCCTCAGGAACCTGCTCTCCCACCCCCATAACCATCTGGATCACATCGAATAACAACGATGATTCCCACCTCCCAGGCACGTGCAATGCCAGGTCTCATGAATCTCCGGCTTCAACAAGATCTCTGTGCTCAGACTCACACCAAGCCCAAAATCAAATCTCCAAGACAGAGAAACATCAGCTTACACAGAGAGTGGGTTCATGTGCAGACAGACAAGTGCCTCCTTTGGAAAGGGCAGGTTTCCTTACCCATAAATTCTACTCAAACATAAGAAAGCCTTTTTTAGTTTAAGAGTGGCCAAACTCTGGAACAAAGGGATTGTGTAGACTCTGTCCTTAGAGATATGCAAAACCCAATGGCATATGGGCCTGAGAGCATCCTGCTCACCTTGGCCCTGCCCTTATAGCAGTAGGTGGTTGGACTAAATGCCATCCAGGCATCCCTGCCAGCCCCAGCTATTCTGTGACTCTGTTTGACTCATATGATTTTATGGTGGGTTTGAGAAAGAGACAAGACAGGGATCAGAGTGTTTAGGATTACTGAACCACAGACTTGCATGGCACACATACGCTTATGCTTTAACGGTAATATCGAAGGAACACAAGAGAACTATGTCTTAAGCTGATACAACAGGCCACAAGGAAACCCAGTGCTCATTTATAAAAGAAGACTCACCACAAGCCCTCAGTGACAGCCAAGCACTTGCTTGAAATCTCTGGACTAGTTACATAAAAAAACATTATTAAACCAAATGTTTTATTTAAAATGCCACAAAACACTCCAGACCAGGCTTTGCCACAAAACATTCCAGACCAGGCTTAAAGGAGAAAGCAAGCAGCTGTAAGAACCCCACAGGTTTGTTGCAATTTCCTGGGCTTTAACATGACAACTTCTCTAGCAAATAGTTACCCCTCTCAGATCTCAACACTCAAAATTCCCCACCAAATTCAGCTGTTTTAAAATTGGTCAAATGTTCACAGACAGAACTTGCAAAGAAAGAAAAGAACACCTGATATATTTCTTTCTTTGGCCTCTGATCTTGAACCTGAGGAAGTTGTGTGCACTGATGTGCTTGGGAAGAAGTCTCAGGCAAAGGTAGTGAAAGCATTTGTGTGTTAATACTACACAATGCCACTTTTATTGCAACCTGTATGTCAAAGCCACCTCCCCTACATGTGGCTGGCCGTGCCTGTTCTCAGGGCAGAACTGGCACTGGGGGATGGCTTCCTGCTCTGCTCCCTGAAATCGCAGAACTCCACAAGTTCGAGGGATGCTTAGAAGGGAAACACAGCAGCAGCTGGGCTGTGCTGGCAGCTAGCTGCAGCCCAGGGAGCAGCTCTAGGTTCCCAAACTCTCTAGGGTTCACCACCCAGTTTGGGACTTCCCCCACCCCCAACATGAACATTTTCACCTCTGCAGTGGGGCAGGGTGCTGGCATAAGTGACAGAAGCTTCTCCGAAGCAGGCACTGCCTGTCTTTCGTTCCCAAGGCTGCAGTCCCACAGGCTCTGCCTGCAAAAGGCAGGCAAGCTGAAGGTTACCTGTAAGCCCCAACTCGGCACCCTGACTTGATGACCTCTTCAGAAGCTGTAAAACATCCTCTTGCAAATCCCTTTGCAGACAGGCTTGGAGGGAAGGGAAGTTAGAGCAAAGCTGTCTCCTTTCCCAGAGCAGCCTTCAGTGCTTCTGCCGCCTGAAAAGTGAGAATAAAAATTATTCACGTTTTAAAAACCTGAACCTCCTCAGCTACGAGTAATTTTTTTTTTATCCCAGAGACATTAAGGTACTGGGACTTACTGGGATCAAGCAGCACATGACGCTCTGTGCTCTCTAAAGCAAACCAAGAGCCACTTTCTGCATTACAGCTGACGCAGGAGTTGTCACTAGCTTTGCACTTTCTTGACTTGTGCTACCTTGAGAAGAAAAGCACTATCTTCCTTCGCCTGCGTGCCCATCTCTGTTAATTGGTGACAACCGCAATCAGCCCCCCCAGGGAACCAATCCAAGGTACAGGGCACGGTGCTGTTCCTGTCGAGGCTATTATCCTGGGAGTCTGCCCCACTGGGAAGTATAAACCTGCACCAAGAAAACCTGCTACTGGCGAAGCAGATTTTTCCTGCCTGGTTTTATTCCAGCTACAGGGCATTACAGAAAGACAGGCCTTTGTATTGCAGCTATCTTTTAGGCTGTTTCCTTCTTGCTGAATATATTCTGCAGAGCTGTTCTTTGCAGTCAAAACCTCTGCGTTACAGACAAACATGTATTACAATGAGAATATTTGATTGGAATTTGATGATGGCTGGGACTAGAAAACACCACTGTAATAGTTGAGATCCCCGTGCTGAAAGGACACACTGTTAACTGAAGTAAATATGTTGCTATGAATTTCTGACTTAATTGACAGAACATTTTATAGTGTGAACTTCAAAATCTCATTAGGAATGAATCAGGCTGAGGCTATGGTCCTGTAACATTTTTAATACCAACATATAGCAGGCCTACTTGGAGTTGATATGACTTCTTGATCAAGCAGTTGAGAGATTTCAACATAATTTAATGCAATCAATTATAATACTTCATGCCAATATGTAAAACTGAATTGGATTAAAAGAAATACCATCTCCAAATTGTGGCCTGACAGACAAGTCCCAGCATTTTCAGCCGCTCTTAGTTCACATCCACCCCTGACGTGCCTAAGATAAAGGAATAAAAGCATTTCCTTATGAGCCCCATAGGCGTGAGGTGCCCAGGCGGCTGGCTGGGCAGCACCAGGTGATCTCGGCACAACTGAAGGGTTCCGTCAGCAGCTCCTTCTCTGCTACAAGGACACTACGTTTCGGCACTTGACTACGTTACCCCTGTCATACTCGCTCTTATTATGGCAGTACAACTTAATTCTCCACAGCTTCGCTGATAATATTACAAAATGAAGCACAATGGAAAGATCCTCCAGACATTTAATGCCTGCCTGTTCCTGCTCAGCGTGTGGCCATACATTGCTGACAGAGCAGCATCCATAAATCCTCCAGCCAGGACGCACGGCCCACCCTGCGCACGTAAGGTACAGCCGCCGCTGGCTGCATCCCTACCTCACGCCTCGGCTCCTCGCCCTGGCAAAGGCAGGTCGAGGTGTCGCGACGCACAGCCCCGTCAGCCGGCTGGGAAGCGTCCTTCACAGCCAGACCAGCCTGCTCTCCTCAGGAAAGGGGGGGGGTCCTTAGCCAGAAGAAGTTTGGAAAGCTGGAGTTTGGAGGGATTACATTTACAAAGGTCAGTTAACCAGGAATACCTAGCACAGACACTCTCATCTGAAAATGAGCTACTAACAGTTGGAATAATAAGACTGATAAAGGCGTAGCAATTTTTTTGGCAAGAGATTTAAGGGGTAAAATATCCTGTCATATATGGTTGGTTACCTCTTTTAGCAAAATAGCTGTCTAAACAAATTACTGAATTATTTGAAACAAACCCAAGCTGTCCACCACTGTCTCAGACCCTGTGCTTAGCTAATTTATTACATTTGGACATCTGACCTTCTGATGCTGGCTTGCTGGCACGGTCTCCCCACTGCAGCACCCCAGGAAAGTGGGGCTGGGGAAGGCAACAGGGCTGGGTGACACAGACAGCCCCTGCCCACACTGGCACCCCAGCCACCCGTGCTCTTGCCCTGCCAGACTCAGGGCTTGGCAGGACACACACCAGTCCTGGCTGGACCCCCCCAGAGCCAAGGGCACAAAAATCTCCATTCACATCTCCAGGTTTATTCATTCACTGCTTCCTTCTGAGTCAAAGGGATGCCTGGGAGCTGGGGCAATCGTGTAATATCTGCTTAGTCCACCAGTACACAAATTAAAATATCTGACAGATTGCTAATGAGCTGATGTTGGAATGACTGGATAGTCTGTTATCGTTTGGCCATTCACAGTTTCTTCAGCAGCCCATCTGTGCGCCAGGCACAGCTATGGGGGAGCAGCCTGGGACAGTTCCTCCATTTACACCTTTTGCCATTATCGGCCTGTGGGGAAGGCCTTTAGCAATTAAAGTTTTATCAAACATATTGTCATCTTTCCCACCCTGTTAGTAAACCCCCTGCGCTGCTACAAAAGGTCTGCTTAACAGGAGGCTGGAGACGCAGCTATTCCGTACACATTGCTGTACCTGAGCCCCGTGTTTGTGCTCCAGCCTGGCAGCTTGGATCACTCACCGCCTCAGATGTGCAACACGCACCAGCAGCTCACAGCTTCCCCCTGAGCAAACCCTCCGAATTAAATCCTCACCCATATGGGCCACTTTCTGATAGACTCGCTTGCATTAGCCAGTGTTTGCATGCACTTACACGTTTGCTTTGAGGCCAAAAAAGAGAAAAACCACCCTGGAAATCCCACACAATTATCAGTTTGGGCCATCGGAAAGGAAAAGCCCTGCGGCACCGGTCCCAGCAGGCCAGGGTTGCTGGGGAGGCAGACACAAAACTGAGGACAAGTGCTGGATTCTCCTACTTGCGCTGCTGAGGTGCTGAGACCTCACAGAGAGCTGCTGCTGGTGTTGGGCCAAGCCGGACAGCACACTATGGTTTCTGCAGGGCAAAGCTTCTGCAGAGGCACCGGTGCCATTGCAACAGACTTTGTGCGCAGGCATCAGCTGGGAGGTAAAAACCTCTGTAAACAAGCGATAACTGGGAAGAGAGAGCAAAGAAACGACAATTTGAAGGAAAAAAAAAAACAAAAAACAAACGACTCCTAAAACCTGTTTCTTCAGAAAAGTCACACAGCAGCTGGGCACAGCCAAAGCAAACTGTGCCTGACCTCAGAGGGAGCCCTGGGAGCATCCCCAGGCAGAGGCAACCCCACAGCCAGGGTCCTGCCTTCAGTAACTGGACGGAGCCCCTTGCTGCTACACACACTAATCCAAACTGCTTCCATGAAAAAAGGTTTGTGGGATCAGGCCCACACACTCAGCAAAGGCTTCTGCCTAGTGCTACCTAATGCCAGCGCAAACATGAGAAATTAAAGATTTGTGCAGGAGTCCTGGTTTCATACCCCATGATGGAGAATTTATTTTTCTTCATTTGCAGCATCCTTTATAGGCAGAAAGTGAAGATATAAATTATATTAGCATCCCATGTCAAAAACTGCTCCCTAGGGAAAAGGGACAAGGAGTGCTCATTTCTCCAGAAGACCAGAGGTGGGCTTGCTGGCTTGAGCCCCATACCTTCGATCAGTTACACCTTTAAAATTCCCACTGCCTACGAAGGTCTGCATTGACTGCAGTTTCCTGTGGGCTCTGCAGCGCTGTAGATCTCAGGATGGCAATTCTGTCCACCTAAATTAAGGTGAAAACAGGAAAGTAAATAGATTAAAAGGAAATTGCAGGGAGGTGGGAGGGTGTTACATGGCAGCTCTGTACGGAGCAACTTGTTCGGCTGCTTTGACAAATTACTTTCCTCACATGCAATTGCTCACACTGGAAATCTGAAACACAACTGAGAACATCAGTAAAAGGAAAGAGAGCAAAAGGGGCAAACAAAGCAGAAAAAACAAGAGGTAAAGCCCTGATGAACAAATTCCCTTTTTTCCTTCAACTTGTAAAACTCGGGCATAGCAGTGGAAGGTACTTCCAGGCAGCTCGAGCTTGCATAAGAGGCAGAGAAGTGCAGGCATCTCCCTGACCTTGTTTGTCAGTATTACAAGAGGTCATATTTTCAGATGAATGATCTGATCTTGAAATATTCTCCAGTGTAATGAGTACAAATGAGCTTTTCTTCTGTCTCAGCCGTGTGTTTCTTTGCTTTCTCTGGTTTTTCATGCAAGGAACAGCCTTGTGAGGACTGCAGAAAGCAGAAGGAAGCTGAGCCGTGTGCTGTCTCTGCACTGATGGGTCATCAGAGTCACTGGACCAAAACCAGGCAAACCAAAGTGCTCTGCTCAGCCAGAGCACACAGCAAGCACTGCTGCGAGCTTTGCTATGCTGCTTCATCTGGCTGCCCAGCCCGGTGAGGGGCAGGCATAGCCCTGATCAGAGAGAAGGGCTATACACCAGTCTGACCCAGGAACACACAGGCTGTGGCCAGCAAAGCTAATTGTGGGAGATGATAGGGTAAATTTGCTCCAACATTATCACAAAGGGCTCCTTCCAGGGCCAAAGCAGGACTCAGTATCTCTCTAGCATCTCCTTTAGCTCGCCTAGTAGCTCAAGTACCAGACAGTGTGCCCATGGTGGTGCCAGAGCTGCCAGGGAAGAGCCGCTGCACATAGCACAGCAGGCAGCTGGTGGCTCTGGTGGTGACCAGCACCATCCTGCCAGCAACCGGGCTGTGCCGGGCAGCGGCGATGCTGCCAGTCAGGCAGAAGTAACCAGTGGCACCAGACTGGCCAAGCTATGCAGAGGGGCAGTGCTGGGCATGGTGCTGGTGAGAGGCTGGGACCCCCAGGAGGGGTGGGCAGCCTTCACCTGCCTGACACCTGGGGTACAGCGTGCTGCCCTGGGGCTGCACAGCATCTGCTCCACACCTCAACATCCCCAAGGTGAGACACCTCACCAGCCACTGGGGGCTTTTGCCTTCAATGGAGCCAAGGGAAGCAGCCTGGCGAGCACCCGGGGCAGGCGGACCAGCGAGGCAGTGATCCACAGTACCTCCTGGAAACACACTTTATGTCCTTGGCACTCAACAGGGAAACTTCAGTGAGCACAAAACATTCATCCCCTATAAAACCACACTGCAATAATCACCCTCTCTGTGATAAATAGATTATAGGGTTTTTCCCGTCTTCTTCCCCACCCACGCCCACTCACCCCCAATAATTTAACTAGTTCTCAAATCACAAGTTATCAAGACTCCATTTGAATGCTGTGGTTTTCATGTATGAATCTTGGGTTAAACAATTCTTTCTCAAATAAATACTCCTTTTTCAGTTGGCACTGAAGCTTTTGTTGTTCACAGTAATCAAGCTCCCAGTTGGCTAACCTCTCACCTAACACGACGTCTTCATCTTTCATTTGAACGAAATTTATCATCCATAAGCAAAGACAGAAAATGTGTGAATGTCTAAAGCTTATGTAAATTAAGGGGCTATGCACACTGGTCCTAAAAATAGTAGATAATAACAAGCATTTCTTCAGCATACTATAATTATGGGCCTGCTGTCATCTCTTCCATTCTCTATAAGGTCACAGTTGTATTATACAAAATTTACAGTATATTATCAGTTAAAAACACAATAATTAGCAAGCACGCATCTTCCATCTTCAGCACCAGTGATGAATGTTCACAGTCAAAGCAAAAAAAAATAAAAGGCACATTGTTTGTTTTATGTGGACAATACACACTTAAATTTAATCATCAACTTCTGCTATCCAGCGGGCAATATTCTTTTGCTATTATAACACTATTTGCCAAGATCAGAGTACACCCTTGGGGTGAATTCATCCTTAATGAAGAGACAAGGAGCCAAATCTCTCACTATTACATCACTGACATACACTTAAACGTATTTCTTTAAATTTCATAATTCTGTATGACTTATTCTAGAATAACGCCAGGGTGAAAAACTCAGGTGTTGTTTTGAGCATTATAATAAACATTTGCACTAATATACCAAATATTTAACTCACAAAATTATATGTATTGAGAGAGTCTCTCCCATAACGCATGTCATTTTTTGGCTTTCTTGCATGCTGGAAGTTGGAAAAAGGATGAGGGAAACTGCACCTAGACCACAAGTCCCAAAGCTTCTAGCAAAGCCCCACTAAGAGGTAGCTCAGCCACCACACTGGCCCATCCTCTCAATCTGGCCACTTCAGATTTCCCAGGGTGTAATGGCCAACTGGCAGACATAGCTGTTCCACCCTCACCAGCCACCATGTCACCTGTGGTCATTCACAAAACAGCTACTCTAAAAAAAAAAAAAATCTTAACAGAGAGATCAGGACAGATGGTCTTTATTCCTTGATATCCAGATCAAGGATTAAAAAAAACCCAGAACTTGGAAAATGTTTATAATTTTCTCAGTGAAACAGAGAAGAGAACAAAACGCTTTCCATTGGAAACATGAGCAAATAAAGCACTTCCAGATTGTGTCTCTTTTGCTTGTGTTTAAGTACAATTAAAAATAAAACATCAAAATGTTTCATTTCAACTTTTTCAGCAAACAAAAAGCCTAGGAAATTCACAAGCGTGAACTGACCAAAACGCTATTCAGTGCGATTAAGAATTTTGCCACGAATGGAGGAATCTGCTAATTCCACTCACATCCTTTGCCCCGAACCCCTCTGCAGCCGCTGCAGCAGGGATTACCGGTGCCGTGGGGAGCCGGCAGCCGCCCGGAGAGCCAGAGGAGGCTGGGCTCCGGCAGGCATCAGCACCTTCTTTCATGTCATGCCAGCGAACCCAAGGCCCAGCTTGTAACAACTCTGCCTCTGATTTCTAGGCCTGTCCTAATTTGCCTTTCTCCTGCCATATGTTGCTCTCCCCAGGTTGTGCTCTGCTGGGCTGAGCAGTACTTGAGCTAGCAGCCAAGCAGCCAGCAGAACTCAGCACCCGCACAGGATGGGAGGGGATCCCTGCAAAGCCCTGGGTGCTGGGTACCAGCCGGCAGCACACCCACACCCCACGTAAGAGCCACCACATCTCAGGCTACATTAGGAGTGTGGTCAGGAGATCTAACCCAGCCGCCAGGCTGCAAAAGGGAAAGGTTTTGCAACCGAGTGTTTTGTGAGTCTTGCCAGTGACACTGTAGGTAAAGACAGCACCCAACAGCCCACAGAGGCAGGATGTGATGTGAACCAGCCAGGCAGCATCACATCATCAGCACTGAGAAAGCACACACCCTGCATATGCTTTGGGCTGGCATCTGAGGTTCAGAGCAATACTTGAGGATGGAATGGGTCATAGGAAGTTCAGATTGGCTTAAGCCTGAAAAATAAGGATAGCCTTCACAGTATCTTGTTAGAGCGGAAAAGAACAGACCAGATAGGAAAATGCATATTCTTAAGATTTATTTCAGAAGATCCTCAAATGCACAGGTCCTGTTGTGAGAAATTACTTAAAGGGCAAGTCTGTCTGTGCAGTTCTCGGTGCTTCAGATGGTACAGCCTGCATGCAGAAACCAAGCTGAGCAGCCAGAGCACCTCCCTGTGCCTGCATCCAGCTCTGCCACAAGCACCCGCTCAGAAAGTGCCAGGCTCTGCAAGCAGAGTCACAGCATTGCCTGTGCCTCCTGGGACCCCACCAACACCAGAGGGACTCTGCTTTGTTGGAGCCACAGACAGATGGGGCTGGATGCTTGTGTATGTTCTAGCATCTGGCTCATTTTTTCCACTAAGAGCTTGCTTGCTTTGCCCCTAAGAGCTTGGTTTCTCTTTCTGCCTGCACCAGTACTCTGGCTCTGGATACCCTCAGCCAACACGTGGATACGTGGATTTGTACAGCTGATGCCACAAGCAGTTCCCACCCCAAGCAATAGACACCAGCACCTCTACTCTAAACCTTGTTGGTGCTGCAGCATACAGCATGTGCTCACCCCAGACACGAGCTCTCCCTGCTTCTGCAATGTGCCACATAGTACATGATCAGAGAGGTACAGACCATGGGATTTAAAGGCGTGAGTGATCCTCCAGTCTCTGCTCATGTTGCTCCTTCAGCCCTCACGTTTTTGTGGGCTGGAATTACTCCTGCTCGGACAGGGAGGCTCTCTGTCAGATGTGGTCCCCACCATACTCCACAGAAAGAGTTTGTTGGCTGCTTGCCCAGTCCTGTTCCCCTCAAAATGAAGCAGATTTGTGCCACTCTGCTCCAGGAAAACCAGGTGCTGTTCTTAATGCTGGAGTGACTTTTTAAAACTTAATTTGAACATGTTCCAAAGGAACAATAGGAGTAGTAACAACTGTCACTGCTGTACGTCATTACCATCAGTTTCTTAAACCAAGGGTTAACTATGTAATTTAACTCCTTGACACATTGGTAGTGGTCTCCAAGCAAAAGCCGCTATTTGGACCAAGGACAAATGTGAAATCACAGAGACCCACAACCATAAGGGAAGGGGATGCTCTTGAGCCCTGTGATGCCACCCTGCAGCATGGGGAGAGAAGCCTGGCCATGATGGGTGCTTTTCAGCTGAGAGGCACTGGAGGTGGAGGGGATCCTACCTGCATGGATGCCAAGGTTTTAACCAACCACACAGCACAGGAGGAAAAAGCCTTACACACCTAATGACTAGAAGGGGAGCAGAAGAATGTCTTCAGTAATGCCTTGCTTGCACACACACCCCTCCGGCTGCTGCAGGCTCTGCAACAGCAAAGCCCAGTGTTTTCCTTTCCCCCTCTGCCTGCCTCGCTCAGCCTGGAGCTGCCAGAAAGGAAAGTGCCCAGGCAGCGATACACCCAGGTCCCTTCAGCCAGTGCAGGGCAGCCCCACGGCTGCGCCTGAGACACACTGTGGCTCCCCAGCCCAGCCAGGAGGTGCCCTGGGGCACGCAGGGACCCCCACTTGCAAGCTGGCCCTAAGCAATGCAGTCATGGGGAGTCAGGGATCCTGCCCACCCCTGCTTAGCAGTGAGCCCACTGCAGCATCATCAGAGAACCACATGCAAGGTTGGGAGATGAGGCTTTTCACTTCAGGTGCTTTGAAGCAGGAGGTGTGATGGCTTCGGTGTGAAGCCTCAAGTTCAGGGCAGTGTGAAAATATGAAATAATATCCACAAATGCTTTCTTTTTTAGCATTATCACACAGAAACTTTGGCCTGCCTAGGTTTACAAGAAAAAAAACCCTGCCCAGCTGAGCAGAAGGGTCTGTTCTATACAGGGGCTGGGAGTAGGTTTTGAAGCCAAACTTTGAGGAGACAACACTGGGCACTGTGAACCTCCTGGCAGCAGCATTGCCATCTCCTCTGGCCCAGGTTCCCCTTTCCTCTGATGGGATTGTGCAACCTGGCCTCAACCCAGGTGAGTACCAGACCCAGATGCGTTACCTGGAGTCAGGACAGGGTGCCTGATGAGCGATGCTTCAGAAGCAAGCATGCTGCTGGAGGAGAGTCAAATAAGCAAGCCATACCCGTGTCAGCTGCTGGCTGGTGATCCCTCCCTGACACCCCTCCCTGGAGGACTGCATAGATAAACACCCTCTATTTGAACAAGACCAATGACAGCAAAATTGCTTGCTTGTCTCTAAAAAGACTCTAATAATGTGCATCAAGGGAGAGGCCCATGGTCTGACAGAATTCCTTTTCCCCCCAGACTGAAACATAAAAATACATTTCAGTAGCAAGGAGGACACAGTTTGAAGTGCATCCCTAGTTAATTATGTCAAAAATTGTAACAATAAACTATTAAATTTTAGAACTCCCTCTTTAAAGTATTAAACATTTCGTTACTGTGGTGCAGTTAAACCACACACTGAACAACACTTTGAATTGCTTTATAGGAAGGTAATGTAGGGGTCATCATGAAATAAGACGTTCCAGACAAATCTCATTCCATACAGGCCTCTAACATTCAACAAACACCACAAGCCATTGCTTAGCTTTAGCACAGCATTTGTTTTAAAAATCTAACATTTACAGCCAACATGGGTGTGTGAATAGAAAGCACTACTGGGCGGCAGCAGCTCAGGAAGGTCCCAAAACAAACCCCAAAAACAAAACAAAAAAACCCTTAAAGCCTTACAGCTTTTAAGAACCGCAGTTCAATTCCTGGCACAAACACTGAGGCTACTTTAAAAACTCCAGTGGTTGACAAGATGCTGGATTATGGGCTGCACTGTAGCCCAGAGCCATGTGGGGATCCTGCTTTGATGCAGCTCTGGTAAACAGCAATCAAAGGGCAAAAGGGAAGGATGTAATGAAAAATGGAGGAGAAAAGAGGTGAGCAAAGGTTATTACTAAGGAATCTTCTGCCCTTTTCATTTGGGTAATTTAATTATTTGATTAACATGTTAAATTAACAAGGCATTTAATTTGAATACAGGAACATTATAAAAACCCCTTTCCCATCTAGCACTCCACCACACTATAGCTGCTGGACACCAAGGGTGATAACTCACCCCAGCACTGAAGATCAGAGACTCCCCAGGGAACCATGGCAGGAGGCAAGGGGTCTCAGTGCCACCATCCCCGTGGCAGGCAGCCCTCTCCCCCACAGGCACCTGTGATACCCTGGCAAGAGCTGGGGCTGGCAGGCTCCACGGGGCCACGGCACAGCCCCCCACAGCTGCGCTGCTGCATGGGCTGGTGGGGAGCAGCAGTCGACCCCTCTGCCGCGGGACCCGGGGGCTCTGCTCCAATCCCAGCCACGACCTCCTCCTCAGCACTCGCTCCCTTCCATAGGCTCAACATTTCTCATCTCATTTCTCTCACTGCATGTTTTTGCACTCCCTGCCAGATATTCTTGAGCTTACAGAACCAAACAGAAATGGAGCAAACTGCAGCAAACTCAAAGCAGACAGCAGAGATGTCTGAATTCCAAGAACAGTTCATCTTTTCCTCTCATTTCAGCTGATTCCCATACCCTCACACACCCCACACAACACCATTCCCCCAACATCACCATCCTGCTCAAGACCCTGACATGCCCAGCACAGAACCTGGATGGTCTCACCTGGCTGGACTTGCAGCCCAGACACTGGGGTCACCCAGGCACCTTTAACCCCCAGTGGGGAAAACAGGACTTGTGGAACAGAGCCATGACCTCAGTGAGAGACACCAAATGGGTCAGAGTAACCATGCTGTTGCCCATTTCTCCCCAATAAAGGGAGCCTAGGGAAGCAAGTCTGGATGCAGCTGCACACAGTCAGATGAGACCAATCCCATCCTTTACCTAAGGACTTGTCTGCACAAGTTTGTGGACATCCAGTGGCTCAATAACAAGATCCAAGACCACTGGGTGTTGATCCATCCCTGCAGGAGACAAGAGGTGTCAGACTGGAGGACTGAATCTTACCAGCTGTCATCCAGGGAGCACAACAGCAGCTTCAGGATCTTCACCTTTTTGCACAGACACACTAAGAGAAGGACATGCAAAGGAAAAGGAAAGATGGATTTGATTCCTCAAACAAGCTGCCTCTTCTGGGACATTTGCCAGTTTCCCTTAAGAAAGCCGCTGTCACCTGAGCTGTTACTTCAAAAGTTCATTCAGCCTCTGGATTTACTGCCGACACCAGAGCTACACTAATGAGCAAGTATGACTTACAAAACCTAGTGATTCTGCCATGCCCAGAGCTTCTAGGTACTCAGGAGACTCAGCTCGCCCTCCCACTGGGAAGGCACTCAGCACTGCATGTGCATGGTGATCAGCCCAAGCTGGGCTTCACCAGCGGTGTGACCCCTCTCGATGGATCCCACCTTTCCTGCACAGTGTGTTCAGCTGAACCTCCGCAAAGCATATGAACCCTAGAAAAAAGACAAACAGGATAACTGCATCGGTTGACAGCAACTAGACCTGACACCTGATGTGCTGGAATGTTAAACTCTCTTGAATTTCCTACGACACAAAAAAATATAAATGTGACTGAAGACTGCATTGACTGGTAACCTCAGTAGCACAAGAGGGGTTAAATTACTGTGAGCAAAGCAGGCTTGGACTCACACAGCTGCTCTGCAGCCCTGACCAAAGGCTTGGGGTGGCAGTGGCTGCATGCTCACAAGGTGCAACCAAGCCAGAAGATTACAGCAGTTTGCCTCCCTGGCATACAGGTGAAACACACCCAAATTCCTTTTCCTTCCCTGGAGGCTGTGGCTGCAATGGTTCCTTTGTATCCACAGCTCTCTGCAACTGTTAACTGTGGTTTGCCCAACCCTGGAAACACAAGTTGTTTCAAGCAGCAGGGCCCAAGCCCCACCTGCTCCTAAAAGCCCGAAGTCACCAAGCTGTGATTAAAAAATATCCAGAGGTACATTTGTGGACTGCATGACCCAGCAGGTCTTTCACATCTAGAAAACAGAAATATTTTCTGTCCTTTACCAAGTTATTGAAAGGTCAATCCAGAAAGTATCTGGTAATAAAGGTATTCAGACATTTCTATTTCATCTCGTCTAGTGAGGGTAGTGTAGCTCAGCTCATGGAGACTTACCTCAGGCTATAGCTTACCCTACAAGGGCTTGTTCCTGGCTCAGTCTTGTTATTTATGTACCACACTGAGCAACAGCAGCTTAGGTGTTTTAGAAATACGAGTTTAAAAAAATATCCAGTCCTCTTCAGATACAGGAGCGAAGAGCTCACCCCACACTTCCTAGCATTCGGGCAATAGATGATGAACTCTTCATCAGCTGTGCTTTACAGCTGAAATGAGCAGACCATCCATAGGGGAGGGGAAATCATCTTACTTTGTAGCTTAACACCATGCAGGGACAAGAGGCAATACTTCTAAAACATGCTTCTCCACGTGCCCAGCACAGTCACATCCCCAAACACTAACAGAGCTGGTGACACCACCATTTCAGTATAGGCATTAGCCAGTCACAGCATCTTTCCACCACGTCTGCCATCTGTACTGCACATTAATTTATGTCAGGAAGCAATAACAACCTGGGGAAAAAAAAGGCAAAACAGGACTTCTCCAACATAGACCTAGCAATAGAAGCATGCAAGACCTCCATAATATTAAAGCTACTGGGTTTCTTACTTGCTTCTTGTCCCACTCGCTTTTATTCTCTCCTGCTTACTAGTCACGCTGGTTTTGAAGATGCTGGCACCTGAATCCTATGTAGTTGGTTACCTAAGCAAGATGAGCAGCACATGATTCCTCACCAGAACAGGCCCATGTTACAAATGCACAGACCACCTGTGAAATCCTGAGCCTTTCCCCAAATAATCCAGGTCTCTTTTAAATTGTCTTTACTTTTTTTTTATTTTGATCCTTCTCTCTTCTGTGAGGAAAGGCACTGCATTCTGCATCTTGGATGCTGTCCACAGCATAGGTTATGGTGGCCCTTCCAAATAGTAGCACATCCCAGAATTTTAAAATCTGCTCACATTAGGGAAAGAAACTGTGGGAAAAATATCATAGCCAGCAAAAGCCTGGCAGAAGCCAGTAAAAAGACACCAAATGGCTCCCCGGGGTTCAAACCAACATCCCAACACCTCACAGGTAGAAGGGATGCCTCTCCTGCCAAACCCACGGGAGTGAGCACAGCTCAGAGTCCCACCAACCCCCAACAAGATTAGTGGGGTGAGTGGTACTGCCGGATCGGGCCAACGATCTCCAACAGAATGAGCCTAGTGGTTTCTGACTCCTTTCCAAGTCAGTGTTTGTTGGGAAACATCAAAGCCAGTGGAATAGTAGGTGTCCCAAAATGTCTTAATTCAGAGAATTAGTGTTAACCGAGTCTGATTTGCTCCATTTATCTCTAATTAATTACCTTTACCTAATTAGACACCCTGTTTCCAGTAGACATGGAGTCAAGTAGACTAGATTATTAGTGTAGTCATTGTGCCTTTACAAAATCCTGAAATTAATGAAACGTGCAAAAGAATCCACGGCTTTAATTGCACAGGTGTTGCCTTATGGCAAAGCTTTATCATCTGATTACACCAAGGGATTATTAGTGACTTTTTATATAGAGGATGAGCCTGTGAAATGTACCTTAGCAACAGCTCATTAGTTTAGGGTTGTTACTGTATTATTTATTACATTCAGCCTTCCCCATTATCTAGATTGATTCATAGACCTATATTTTCCTCCCCTCTGTGCAGGAAATAAATAAATAAGTGAAGGCTGGCTATTGCCGTCCAGCTGCAATATGAGAGGAAGGCAGAGCGTATTCTCCAGCTACCAATATCCACCCTTTAAAATAAAGCTTTAAAGTTGATTTAAATAAAACTTTTTTTTTCCTCTCCCTCAGCCAAGTAATCAATTCAAGCTTCTGTCAAACTGCAAGGCTTTCTACATGCCATCCAAACAGTTTGGGCCATCTTAAATCTTTTCAAATAAATAAAAATACATTACTGGATTGAAGAATGAAGTACAATATATTTACATCCAAAATATTTTTTTCTGCTATAACTCATCCTTTATGAAAACTATCAGAAATATTTTATTTTGATATTTCTTTTAACTGGTTGTTGGCTGCTTCTTCAGGTTTGGAGGGGTTTGCCAGGTAGAAAAACTGCCTGAATAATATAACCAAGACAAACAAAGCAAAGAGCAACCTCTGTGTTAAGAACCAATTTCCCCACAGAGAAGCTACTTGTAGCCAAGGTTGAGAAGGTTTGACCTTATCTTCCTGCATTCCTTCAGCAATAGCCCACTGGACTTGCTAAATATCACTGGTACAACAGCCCCAGTGCTCCCCAAGCAGAGGAGGCTTCACTGGCCAACCAGCAATCCCTAAGTAGCCAGTAAACAAAATGATGAGGAATTGTTTTCCAAAATTATCCAGAATACCAGTGTCTCTGAATGTTACCTAAAACCTTGCTGTCCATTTATTACTGAATTTTAAAGAGAGTGGAAAAGTAATTGGTAACAGTTATTACGTAGGCTGCGATAACTAATTTGAGCAGCAATGACTATCCACTGACAAACATGACCACGTAACTTCTCGTGTCTGCATTACAGAAAATGTGTATTTTAATCACAAAGCCATGGCTCTAACAGGCTTAGTATATAATCTTGCAGCGCATTCATATGGTTTCATGTGGCACACATATAAACTGTGTCACCCTGCAATAAAGGCACTAGTGATGGCTTAGGGCTGCTCTGCCAAATAGAGATGACTTGGATGGACAGAACCTAATTATATAAAACAAACGTGACATCCACCTGCTACAGATCATTTGGGATTGCTGCTTTTCCAAGATCCCCGTCAAATACATAGGCCACTGTGGTTTCTATAAGGGCAAAACCCTTGCTCTTGCTTTAAGATCCTCATATGGGAAAGCACACACACATGCTCCACAGGAGCAAAGCAGCTGTAGGGCCTCTGATTCACCGAAGGTGTGACATTGGCAAAGGTGTGAGGCATGCTGCCTGACATAACACGCATGTTCACTTTATCAATCTAAATCTTTTCTCTCAAGTTATGTCCCAGCAAAGCCCATGTCTTGATGGTCTTGAGGAGACTCCACCCCTTCCCACCTCCCTGGTGCCCCCCAACAGGACTAAAAAGGATCTCTCGCCTTTGATCCCCGGCGACATTGATCCAGCTGCCCTTGTCTGAGCAGGTAGCATTGGACCATAAAATGCATCTGCCTGCTCACCCACTGTGAAATCCCATGGATCAGCACTTACCTGGAGAGTGGGAGGTGCAGGTTGACCCCTTTCTTTAAAACTCCAGCAGCATGAGTGGTGAAGGCAGGAAGGAGAGT